>NC_088298.1:13865283-14155140 GCF_032854445.1 Liolophura sinensis | reverse complement strand
ATGATGTAAGAATTAAAGCACGTTCACCAAGAATCACCGCAAAGTCGCCGAGACCGTGACAAACAAAGCTGGTGTTATGCAGCGGCCGAACGAGTGCGTGATTACTTGCAGAATACTATTAGTTATATGGTTATATCATATCCCATCGAAGGGAGATAACCTACTCAGAAGACACATTTCACGTAGTCTGCAGGATTCTAGAATATATTCGTACCCCACGTGACCGTTCTTGTCCAATTAAAAGTGGAGTATTTTGTCTGATGTGGGATAGTTGAGTGAATGGTCAACACGGGATGCCAAACCTGTTATATATCTACTGTATCACGTGGCACATTATACATCACATTTCTTGTATTAAGAAAATAAGGCTTACTTTATGAGTCTCCATTTTTACTTTCGCTCTTGAAGTCAGAAAGAGCTGTATTAATTTTATTTCAAACATCTTTTTATAAAACCTATGTTCTGTCTTTCATATGCAAGGCACTCTGATTAAAATGACAGTTTTAGGTGGAGTTAGGGCTAGGTACATATATCACTTATCTTCCACAGTGTTAGTGCATACATACTGAGCTCAAGCACTGCAGCGGAAAATCTGTGTCACTTGTAGGAAGTTCCTCAGTTACACAAGTGGTTTTCTGATGTCTTATAGTTAAAGACCATCAATCAATCATTATGAATCAGATATCTTGTCATTCAGCTAATCAGAGTCATACAGACCTTTATCAGTTGGCCAGCTATGCATCCAGTCAGCCAGTCAGTCAGTCACTCTAATCACTCATGCACTCAGTCAACGAACCAATTAGTCAGTTAATACTTTATCAGGTTGAGATACGTTACACTGCTCGGGAAGTGTATCCAACCACACGCTGAATGGAATTCTATGTTTACAAACCATATATTTTTCAACGTCATAAATAATCTTTCAAAAAATAAATAAATAAATAAAAAAACATGCAGCAAATTGCTTGGAGCATTGATGGAACGGGACAGGAACCTTGTACTTTGTAATTTTATTATTCAGATTTGAACTGCAATCGTGTAAATACTTGTGTAATGCTCTCTATGTACGATGTTTTGTAACATAAACAAATGCACGAGGCGAAGTGCATGAATGGTTTCTAGTTACATGTAAACATTAAAGTTGACATTTCTACCATGGGTGATTAAGGTCTAGCTGATAAATGACTACAGAAGGCTTAGATTTGTAGCGCTATACATGGGCAGGCCACTTAACTCGTCAGTGTAATGTACGAAGTAGCGTTTGTGAACGGCTTAATTTAATTACATTTGTATGATTAGGCAGGCTTTCACCGGACAACTTTCGGATTCACAACAATAAAGCGGTTAGCGAACTTCAATTACGATTGTCGGACATAACTCCACTTGTTTGTAAAAGAAAACCACTGAGTGGGTTCTCCGTCTAAACTATTAAGGAAGGTCTCTTGATGTTATTTGGCTGCATACGACTGCGGAACTGAAGAATTTTTCATTTATGTTGCTGTCAGGTTTATAGGACTATAGAATCCCGAGTGCCGGGGGATGGGGGGGGGGGGGGCGACCGGGTGCTGGGAGGTAACCGATGCCGGGAGGAAACCATCCACCGGCTTTCGCCAGGCACCTGACTAAGTTACATAAACTTATAGCCACAGCAAGTGGTGGGTTCACACCTGCAAGTGGTGGATTCAACCTGCGAGTGGCGGATTCACACCTCCAAGTGGCGGACTCAAACCTGCGAGTGGCGCATTCAAACGTGAGACCTAATTGGTCAGAAAAGTAACTAAATATTAAATAAATATCTGTACACAATATAATTATTAAAAGCCAGATCTAAGTAAGCTTTGATCATGATGTCGTCACATGTATAACTTAAAGTAAAAAAAAATGAAGTTGAAAGTAGAAAGAATTTCCAGCCTCTTTAATTGTGCTGGCTTTTTTCTTATTTGTTTCTCTCTTTTTTGTCTTGCTTGTGCTTTCAAACTCCTCGTCGTGCAATTTTCAGATCCGCCATCATACTGTTCGCAATGCCTTTCATCTCTTTCAACAATAGCAGTTTTGGGGATACACTTCCATACTGTATGCTAACAGTGAATTCTACTTGTTACAACAGTGAATGCGTGTTTGTAGCTAACCCAGCTAACGAAAGATTTCCTGAGGGTATATGCAGACTTCATTTTAAACAAGCAGCAAACAAAAGGTTGTTTTGGAATAGTAGATGCATATACTGCTAAAGGCATATGTTTTCCGTTGTCTGTGAATGCCATCAAGGGTTTGTTCGCCTCCATCTTGTACGGATTTGGATACATTTCTGTATATTGCCCATTAAACACTATAATATTTATTTATTTATTTAACTGGTGTTTTATGCCGTACTCAAGAATATTTCACTTCTACGGCGGCCAGCATTATGGTGTTAGGAAACCGGACGGAGCCCGGTTTAAACGCATGACCGAAAAAAAATATATATGCGACTATATATATATTTATGCGAGGAACTCTTTGGTAAAAGCAGGGATAAAGTATCTGCAGACCTATCTTGCATATCCTAATATTAACGGTCTGCCTGGTAATAAATTAGCCATATTTAACCGCATGTAAAACGCGCTTTTACAATGCTAATATGAAAAGTCATTGAGAAGACGGAATATAGTCCACGAACTAGCTGAGTTTTATTTGACATAAAAGCTATAAAAGCTTTGACTGTTTGGTGGGGTAGAGGTAACCTACCTAACCATAGGTTGTCTTAAGTTCATCCAGGGTGGGTTGGTAGAGGGGCCCTTTTTAATTACCCCCAGTTCAGTTTTATTTGACCTAGTGCCCATAAGGCTGACACCAAAGCTATAGTGCGGAAAATCATACCAAGTATGCATCTGCAACGTAAGACAAAATTTTGTTGTGGAAAGGCCACTTAAGACAAAGACTAATAAGCGATAATTAAGGATTTATTTGACATAAAACCTATAACATTGAAACCAGAAAATGTCGAGCATGGTAATCGCAAGAATCACCAACTTAAGACAAGATTATGAGGTGGAAAGGTCACTTAGGACAAGATCAAAGGTCAATTTGCACAGAACGACCTTTGATTCTACGTTAATTAACAAAGAACCTATAGTTCTGACAATTAGTGGGAAATGTAGGGTTTGATGTCATCGTAAATATTCACCAGCTTAGGACAAGATTATGTGGTGGAAAGGTCACTTATAACAAGATCAAAGGTCAATTTGCACCGAACGACCTTTAATTCTACTTCAGCTGACATACATGTTGAGCCTGCAGAACTGAAAGCCAGATAGCGGAACACGTAGGCTTTAATCTCCTCATCAATAATCACCAACTTAAAGTCCTAGTCCAGCGAAATTACCCGTCAACAGAAAATAAAAGTTTGGTATATCTTTTAAAAATGAGGAGGTTAAAAAGTTGAGTTTTTAAACCTTCAATGTTTTCTTTAGTGTGTTTTGTCAACTTTGAGATTTGCCCCCAAAACCCGTTTTCACTCGGTAATTCCCGTCGCCCCAAATAGACATATGAGTTCGTATAGTCCACATTCAACATTCAACAGTAGAGACCAGTGACTGACGTGTTTATAAACGCAATATATTTAAAACATAAGATCGATATGACTGAGTTATTCGACGATAGCCATATACCAGCAAATGCTATCAAAGACCACGGAAACTTTTTTATTAATGTATAATTCTCACTAAAACCTGGCTATGCAGAAAAGAGATTTGAACTAGATTAATTTTATTTGTCTATAAAGCCAGTATTTCAAACGATCAGCTCCATGTCATCAGCAAATCTGCCAAACTTATATCTGCTTGTGTTAAACATCACATGGTCACACAAGCGTGCATAAAAATGAATAGTATCTCGTTTAAACATGGCTCTAATAAAATGCTTCATAAAAATTAAATTAACCAAATACTGTGCCAATAACATGTACATGTTTAGCTGCGCTTTTAGTGACGGTTGTTTCAGCCTGACCCATCCAGATAGACCTACATGTAGGATTTATTTATTTATTTTATTTGATTGGATGATACGCCGTACTCAAGAATATTTCACTTATACGACGTTTGTCATCCTTATGGTGGGTGGAAACCGGGCACAGCCCGGGAGAAACCCACGACCATCCGCAGGTTGCTGACAGACTTTCCCACGTACGGTCGGAGAGGAGGCCCGCAAGAGCTGGACTTGAACTCACAGCGACCGCTTTGGTGAGAGACTCCTGGGTCATCGCGCTGAGCTAGCGCACTAGCCTACATGTAGGACGTGCCTTTCCAAATGCTGAAGAAATAATTGATGTTCACTTGATGTAACTTATTCGATAGTGTTTGTTCAAAGAGGCAGATTCAGATTCTGCAAAACTGCTGCATTCTTTTTCCGTCTTGAAACAGAGCTACATGCATACATTGCCAGGTGTCTAATAGGATAGCATTTGAATGGCCAATCTCATATTTAAGTGCATGGGCCCACACGCACACCGTAAAACATATTCTTTTGTCTGTGAAATTGAAGGAAAACCTATTCTGGAAAAAACACGGCATCACTGATAAGTTGCTCATGGAGAGTAGATCACATGAACTGAGAAAGCAGGATTGCACTACAGAGACATATCGGTCACATCCTAGATTCAGAGGTGCATCTACCGTACGTTGCATGGTAGACATGTTTTAGTCTTGTTTTAGGGATTCCCTCTCTTGCCATGTGAATGATGATACCATGCTAACCTGCCTGAGTTTCCTTTCATTTTTTCTTTAATGCTTGGCTTCATTGAGCCTTTTTTCCCCGGTGAAATTCACCTTTGAAACCCCGAATTAGAGGTGGACAATAATGATGAGCTGTTGTTAAAAAACAGTAAATAAATAGTTGCTATTGAATAGTGTTATCATGTAGCCAGACCCAAGCAATGCCAAAGAAAGCGGTGGAAATTTTTGACAGTGTTTTTCGTGTACAAAATTTGGATGGGAATCCACGTTTCGCGATGTAACAGCATTCTTCCCCAGGGGTCATGCCTCGTAGTTGTGTAGCACATCAGTATACAAAAGCAAAGGTGGAATGTTACGTTTTCGCTTTAGTCGGTGTTTCTTTGTGTGATGATTCAATAATAAATTCTTTGGAAATGGAGTACACCGAAGTGCTACACGAATTATTAGGAGTGATCCCAAAAAATGCAAAATACAACATCTGTACTCTTCCAAATTTTTGTCCAACAAGTACATAAACAATAATTTCCCCAGCCTGCTTTGGCTTAGCTTCATCTAGGCGACATGATGAAAGCAGTCCATATTAACTATTTGGTCATTTGGACGACGGGGACGGTTACAGCCCACCTCTAATGTGTGGCAAAGCTGATTTTGCATCGGAAGAAAGGTCAGAGAAAATAAACATTAAATAAACAAAGACAGCACAGAGGTGGCACATCATTCACAGGGCCAGAGTTCGAATCTCGCTTAAAATGAAGGCCTAAAACATTAGCATAAACATATTTGTCTATAATGTACCGTATCTCTGAATCTCCAGGAAACGAGTAACATTCATTTGTCTTACAATCCTGCTTTCTCATTGTGCGAGATGCCCAGTCTACTTTTCATTAGGAGAGGCAACTTACCAATGATGCCATATATCCGTCAGAGTGGGGAATCCTTCAATTCCATTTTTATATATGAATATGTGTTTCATGGGCTTTCGTTCATGAGATTGACAAGTTCAGTGATATATTATCAGAGAAGTACAATGTAGCTCTGCTTCAAGTTGGAATAAACAGCTCATTACTCTAATCGAGTGTATTCAAGATGTTTATTTCATTATCAACCATCTTGGAAAAGATACTAAAACAGTAGTTACAACATTTTAGTATATTGCCCCCCTCCCCCTTCTTCCTCCCTCTAGATTTGCAGGTGACCCTATCTTTGACAGTTTTAAAGTTAGGTCATCACGACAACTGAGTGACGTACCGGTACAAAATGACGTCGTCGCTTTACGGCAAGCATGGAGGTAGAATTCTGTTCTACCTCTATATGTCGCAAAGTAGACTATTTGAACGCCATTCACATGGCAGTGGAATGTCATTCAAGTGTCAGTTGACCTTTGACCTTGTCTTACATCACTTTTCCACCACATAAGTTGGTCTTAAGTAGGTGATTACTGGTGAAGGGATTAAACTCTGCATTTTCCACCGGTGTTCAGAGCTGCAGGTTCAACATGTATGTCAATCAAAGTAGAGTCAAAGGTCATTTGGTGCGAATTGACCTTTGATCTTGTCTTAAGTGAAATTTCCACCACATAATCTTGTCCTAAGTTGGTGATTATTGATACTAAATCCTACATTTTCCACTTATTTTCAGTACTGTGGGATGTTTGTTAATTAAAGTAGAATCAAAGGTCGTTCGGTGCAAATTGACCTGTGATTTTGTCTTAACGCACCTTTCCACCACATAATCTTAACTTGGCGATTCTTGCCATTTAGACCATGCTGAACATTTTACATCTTATTTCAGTGTTATAGGTTTTATGTCAAATAATTCCTTAATTAGCACTAGATAGTCTTTTTCTTAAGTGGCCTTTCCACCACAAAATTTTGTCTTACGTTGCACATTCATAGTTAGTGTGACTTTCCTTACAATGTAGCATTGGTGTCAGACTTATAGGGGCTAGGTGAAATAAAACGGAATTAGTGGGTAATTAAAAAGAGTCCCACAACCCCGCCCACCACTGGATGAACTTAAGACAAGGGTTAGGTAGGTTACCTCTACCCCACCAAAGCTTTTATAGCTTTTATGTCAAATAAATCTCAGCTAGCTTTTGGATTATTGCCATAATAATAAAAATCTACTCTTTAAAAACCTACTCTTAGATCTGTATGGCAAAGAATAACTAGTTCACCCAGAAAAAAATCTTGCTAAACAAGTAAGAGAAGTAATCACAAAAAGAGAAATCACTTAGAGATTTTTTTCTGTTAAAATAAAGCCCTTCATATCGAGGCGTATGTATTATCAAAACACCTTGTCAAGACACACGTGGCCTAGGTTGGGCATGTGGGAGAGCAGCATCATAACTGTCAAAGCCCCCTTGCTATTTAATAAATAAATACTTCTCTATGTTGTTTTTAAACTTTGAGCATTCGTCTTCTACTGCTTGAATTCTTTCGTAAACATCCGGAAATACGTCAATCTGGACGCCCTCTACCTCTGGTCATTTGGCCTTGCCCCGAAATTCAATACCATACTGACGCATTGGACCCGGTTTAAACAGTATCGGAGTCATGTACCTTTGCGGGCGATTAAATTCCATATGATGACGTCACGTCTGACCGATGTTGTGCGTGTAAAGCTGATAACGTCCAAAGTAACCTGTACGAGACGTCGGATAAGAGAAACTGGGCTCCGGCAGACTCATTTTGAAAACGCCCGCTTCTTTTGCATAAGCGGTTGCCATCTCAACAGGCGAGATGACGTAGAATCAGTGACTCGACGGAGTTGGGATAATTGTGTGTTTACAAGAAATATCACAGCATTTTGGCATTTGCAAGCTATTGTCTATCTTTACAGCGATATTACACACAAATAGCCTTCGGTTCCATTTTAAAACGGGCGCAGATGTTACAGCTTGTATTTATAGACTGACTTTCACAGCAAAGCGAACTGCCAAAGGTAGCGAACAGTTATTAATGTTTCATGTTCATTATCGGCACATTTCCCCCTTCTCAACCGCCTCTCATCACGTGCTTATTAATGGGAAGGCAGCCGTCAATGGGAGTTCATGGAGGCAGTATACACCAGAAATGATTTCGTCATTCGCAGGAAGAGACGACGTCAGCGGTTGTAAACCGTGAAGGCCTACGACAGATGAATGGGCAGAGGAAAATCAGTCCGACACATCCTTGTCTTGTACATAAGAACACCTGTGCGTCATGGTTAGTCTGCGTTGGTTATATTTCAGATTTATTTCAGATTTCTCAAAAACAACTGATGTATTTATTTATTTGATTGGTGTTTTACGTCGTATACTCAAGGATATTTCACTTATACGACGACGGCAGCAATAGGGTGAGAAGAAACCTGGAAGAGCCCGTTGAAAACCCATGGTTGCTGACAGACCCTTCCACGCCCAACTAGAGAAGAAGCCAGCATAACCTTGATTTGAACTCATACCGACCGCATTGGTATGAGGCTTTTGGGTCATGCCAAATATGTCGAAAATACTTTCAGATATATTAGACATGTTAAAATGTAGTTTTCAGAGCTCTAAAACTCTTTTTATTGTTTATTGAGTTTTTGTTGATATGTGGACCATGTATTTCACATGGAAGTTATTTTAAAGGCAAAAAAAGATCAAAATGAAATACATCAGATGAAAAACCATTTATTTCCGTTCTCTGTCAAATACTTTTACAAGGGATGGTCTATTAAACCAATGTATTGGCATATCGTATTCTGAATAAATCATTCACGTTGAATGTCCATTTAATGACTTACATTTGTCATACTGTCGCGAAATTTCCTTGAGACATGTGCGTAATTTTACTCTTTAAGACTTAATCTGGCTCAGAGTTTGAATCCTGATCTCTCCAATTATGAGGACATTGCCCGGTTTGGTGATGGTGAAGCTAACGTTACCATATATAGCCATGGGGGAATGCTTGCAAGAAGCCTTCATAACGTTACGTGCACGTAAAGCTACCATTTGGCCATTGGAGGAATGATTGTAAGAAACCCTCATTACGTTACGCGCACGTAAAAAATTAACATATAGCCATGAGGGAATGACTGCAAGAAGCCCTCATAACGTTACGTGCCCATAAAGTTACCATATAGCCATGAGGGAATGCCTGACAGAAATCTTCATGATGGTACGTACAGGTAAAGTTGCCATATAGTCATGAGAGAGTGCTTGCAAGAGGCTTCATAACGTTACGTGCACATAAAGTTATCATATAGCCATGAGGGAATGTTTGCAAGAAGTCTTCATAACCTAACGTGCACATAAAGTTACCATGTAGCCACGAGGGAATGCTTGCAAGAAGCCCTCATAACGTTAAATGCACTAAAAGTTACCATGTAGCCATGAGAGAATGCTTGCAAGGAGCCTTCATGACGGTACGTACAGGTAAAGTTACCATGTAGCCATGAGGGAATGCTTGCAAGCAGCCATCATAACGGTACGTACACATAAAGTTACCAGTTAGCCATAAGGGAATGTTTTCAAGAAGCCTTCATAACTTTACGTGCGCATTAAATTACCATGTTGCAATGAGTGAATGCTTGCAAGAAACCCTTATAACCTTATGTGCACTTAAAAATTAACAGATAGCCATGAGAGAATGACTGCAAAAAGCCTCCATGGCATTACGCGCACGTAAAAATTAACATATAGCCATTGGGGAGTGCTTGCAAGAAGCCTTCATGACGGTACGTACAGGTAAAGTTACCATGTAGCCATGAGGGAATGCTTGCAAGCAGCCATCATAACATTACGTACACATAAAGTTACCATATAGCCATACTGTGCCCGGTTTCCACCCACCATGATGCTGGCCGCCGTCGTATAAGTGAAATATTCTTGAGTACGGCGTAAAACACCAATCAAAAAAAAAAAAAAAAAAAACCATATAGCCATAAGGGAATGTTTACAAGAAGCCTTCATACCTTTACGTGCACATTAAATTACCATGTTGCAATGAGTGAATGTTTGCAAGAAATCCTTATAACCTTACGTGCACTTAAAAATTAACAGATAGCCATGAGAGAATGATTGCAAAAAGCCTTCATAACTTAACGTGCACATAAAGTTAAAATGTAACCATGAGGGAATGCTTGCAAGAAGCCCTCATAACGTTACGTGCACATATAGTTACCCTAAAGAAATGAGGGAGTGCTTGCAGGAAGCCTTCATAACGTTACGTGCACGTAGGGTTACCGTATAGGCATGAGTGAATGCTTGCAAGAAGCCTTCATGGCAGTAGGTACAGGTAAAGTTACCATATAGCCATGAGGGAATGCTTGCCAGAAGCCTTCAGGACGTTACGTGCACATGAAGTTACCATATAGCCATGAGGGAATGCTTGCAAGAAGACCTCATAACGTTACGTTCACATAAAGTTACCATGTATAGACATGTGGGAATGCTTCTAAGAAGCCCTCATAATGTTATGTTATGTGCTAGTAACTACCTCAGCATATCAACCTATGTAATCGGTTTAAAGCGATTTATAAACGCTGTCAAAAAAGAAACGCAAACCCCGTATTTTACAGATTTTAATATTTAGTTTTAGGACGGCACAACTTTTTTCTTATTGAAGACAGAAGTCAGAAATTTGGCAGAATAATAATCAAGATGGTCATGTTTAAAACTGTCTTTTCAAAAGTCATCTCACAGACACCAGTTGCTCACCAGGGGGCGTCTTCCTCAGTATCTCGTATGACCACCACGAGCTGCAATCACTGCACGGCATCTCTTTGGACAAGAACGGATAAGACGCCGGATTCTCTCCTGGGGAATGGCCCTCCACTCCTCCTGTAACGCAACGGCGAGCTGTTGAAGCGTCTGTGGCGTTGGCTGACGTTGACGCACGTGTCGATCCAGAGTATCCCACAGGTGTTCAATAGGGTTGAGGTCTGGTGATTTACAGGGCCACGGCAAGACATTGACGTTGGAATCCTGCAGAAAGTTCATTGTTGCACGTGCAGTATGAGGCCTGGCGTTGTCCTGTTGAAAAAGCTGTGTCTGTCGGGAGAAGGTGAGGCTGTAACACGTGGTTGATGTAACGTTGGGCTGTCAGCTTCCCTGGAACGATCACCAAGTCTGATTTCTGGTTGTACGAGATGACTCCCCAAACCATAACACTGCCTCCGCCAAATCTGTCCACCTGCCGGACGCAGATGGGCGCAAAGCGTTCATGACGTCTCCTATACACACGCTGTCTTCCGTCGTGACGTGTCAAAAGAAAACGGGATTCATCAGAAAACCAGATGCGCCTCCAGTTTTGTAAAGTCCATATCCTTACGTTGTTGCACCACCTGAGTCGTAGGCGTCGATGTAAGGGGCGTAGTACAGGTCCAACAACTGGTCTACAGGCACGTAAACCCGCTTCTTTCAGACGCTTCCTAATCGGTTGAGCCGACACTCTCCTCAAACCTGGTATTTGTGTGGCAGTCACGGTTGGTAGGGCATGCCGATTACACAGGTGAAGGACCCGGATGTACCGATCTTGAAGTGGGGTCGTGATTGTTGGCCTTCCACTTCTCGGGCGATTGTTGGTCGAATTAAAGTTGTTGTAACGGCTCCAAAGTCGGGATATCGTTGTTTTGTGAACATTTAGGTGTCGTGCAGTAGTACCAAAACTTTCTCCGGCTTGAAGACGACCAATGGCGATATTTCGGTCGGCAGCACTCAGTCGCGGCATTTTACCGACTGCCTTTCGTCGACGAATGAATGAATAAAATACGAAAGCACATTTGGTTTTATAAACCCCCACACTATAACTGCCATTGACATGATTTGCATGTGAATGGTTTTGTGTGCGACGTCAACAGGGTCAGTCCATGCGTTGTGACGTCATAAGCAATAAAATACAATTAGGAGAGAAAAGGCAGTTGTTTGGATGGTAATCTTCATTAAAAACGTGTATAATTTCATTACATTTGGCTAAAATTTAGTTTGGAAGCAATAACTTTATTCGAACGAATTTTTGATATCCGAAGACAGGGGTTGCGTTTCTTTTTTTGACAGAGTTTAGTTCAAACATGGACTCCTATAAACGGCCTACTGTTAATCACAAGCAGCTAGGTATTACTGTATGTACCACATATATTTCGTTTATAGGACGGATAATTTTAGCTACTAAACTCTAAAATAAACGACAAAAAATGTATTTGAGGCAATGAATACGACTTGGGCTGAGACGGTATCCTACTGTCTGACATAATTTGTGATACCATTGTTGAATATAACACGGCTTGTAAATCAACTGATTTTATGTCTGTGGTGGTTCGTAAATGATATAGAACTGTCCCACAACACTTTGAGAAATGACCCTTCGGCTATACATAACTAAACAGTTGTAAACGATCTCAAAATGATGTCTTGTGCAGTAGTCCTGTGTTATCATATGTCACTTCATGGAGTGAATGAGTAAAAGCTATGTTACAGCTTAGGCCTGGCATTTTGATAGCAACGTGTTTAATTGGATAAAAATTCTCAAGACGGTTGACTCGACTCACACGCTCCATTCGTGGTCTAGATGTTATTAGGTGAAATCGCATTAAAATAATAATAAAAAGTATAATACTTTTTTTAAAAAACGTCAGTACCCTGCTTTCTATTGAAATATGTTTTAGCCAGGTGCTGTTTTGTCCTTTAACAATCTTTCAACCATATGACGACTGTGTCTCCTTGTGGCAGGGCGAGCCCATGCCGCAGGTTGATGACAGACCTTCCCACTTATGGCCGGAGAGGTAGTGAACATGAGTTGGACATGCTCACCGCGACCGCTCCTGGGTCATTACTCTGTTAGAGTAATATTAATGAGGTGGTAAATGCTTTAAATTTATTGGCGCAAAATTAAGTTCTAAAATCCAATCTCAAACTTTCACCTAAGTCAGAAATGGCTTTGTGGAATCTACAATTGTTTCCTTGCTCCAACTTCTTAGTGTTGAGCGCCAAGCGCAGCAACAAGAACAGTTTTATAGTCTTTGGTATAACCCGACCCGAGTTTGACCCGGGTCTCCCGACTTCGAGGCGGATGCTTCCGAGGAAATGAGTTCTTGCCGTGGAAACTGTGCTTAAGCAGTTTAACATTATGAATTAGAAAAAGTATTCTAACTTCATTTTCATGGCAAAGTAATGGATTTTCAACATATAGGATGTGTGGAGGTAGGTTGTTACGTGTCACTAACTAAAAGCAATTTTGCAGTGGGTATGATTGATTTTACACACGGCTGAATACAGGAAGTCAGCATAAGCTGGACTTGAACTCACAACGACCCTGTCTTTTCGTGGAGATGCTTAGAAGTTCTTCTTTAATTTATTTCATGTTAAGGTAACTGTTGCACTTGACCAATCCAAATGCAACCTTGAATGACAAACAAACCATACTCATATGTTTATTATATCCCTTCAGTAAGAGGAGACGGCATGCTGGAATCACTGTGTCAGCCTGTCCGTCCGTCTGTCTGTAGATACGAGTTTGTCAATGCATCTCCTCCTAAACCACCGTGCCGATTTTGATGAAACTTGCCATACATCTTACCCGTCATCTGAGCATTATTTTCTGCGTAATCGTCAAAAATATTTCACTTATATATACGACGGCAGCCAGACTTTTGGTCAATAAGATGCACAAACAGCATCTGACAAACCTCTTGACATAAAGCAGAACTCGAGCCGGCACTAGTTGGATTCGTCAAATTTCTCAATTGTTTATAGATAAGGGAAAAGACATCAGATATATAATTCACATTATATCATAGTAGCTTTCAGTTATATGCCTGCTCCGAATGCCATGCCTTTTTATCTGTGGCTACAAATCTTCTAACTATATTTTTGGACCAAGCTGGACTCGAACTAACGACCTTGGGCATGTGTATGGAAACATGACAGCCCTGGGGGGAGATTAGGTAGTTAAGGTTTGTCCTTGATAAACACTCTCTATATAACGTCTTGCGTGGACAACCTTCCAAGCAAGTTTCTCTTTACGCAGGCGGCCGTCAATCGTCAGCTGTAGTATCATCAGGGATAAGCCTAATGTGTAATTCATGAGATTCGCTTGCCGACAAGCCTATGGTGAATAACGCCAACAAGCGCTGTCGGAAACCAGCTTAGTCTAATGATACATGTCATTGTTGTGGGTGTGCCATTAAGCATTCCGAGCCCACCTCTATACCAAAACGAGGATAAATAAAGTGTGAAAAAAACATGAATTATTAGATTTGCTGTTGTGTTTTACCGAGTAGAGCAATGTTTTTAAATGACGCAAAACGACTGTACAGTTTTTCATGAATTGACTGAATTAAGGAGCAGATGGGATGGTGATGAAAAAGGCATCCCTGTATGTATGTATGTATGTATGTGTCGTGTACATACTTGACGTATTTGCACTTGAAGCGAAAAACAACTTAAAACACTTATCATGAATCTGATTTTCGATACTGAATCTTGTGGCAATTTTGTTTACCTTTGTAGGTGTCACATGACAAACACGTGGCGTGACAGAGCACTCACATGTATATACATACATTGCTCCACTGGCATGAAGCCTGCTTAATGTTGCTATCTCGTCTACATGTCATGGTTGAGGTAATGTCTACATACAAGAACGGTCCCCATCGCAGCTACATACACTTAAAGCAAAAGAGGTTTCATGCTACCCCGCCCTGACTTCGCGTATACCCCAAGATTTCTATATACTCATCTATTTGCATCTATTTTCTTAACACATCAGAATTTTTCACTTATATGATAGTGGTATGTATTATGGATGGGAGAGGGTGGGCCGGAACTTGTTTTAATATTCTATTACATGTACGTAGATTTAAGGAAAAGAAGAGGAAAGCACAAATCCATAAAACTTTAGACAGCAGAGATATATGTAGAATGCGTGAGGCTTTGTGGTATTTAGTGATACCAAAGAGCCGACAAACTGCACAAGCATAACAGTCGATAATACCACAGGTGTAAATATACCATTAACACACTCGACCGCCACCCACACCCTCTATCCCCGAGGGGCTCAAACCAGAGCGAAGCCCCTGCCCCCTGAGGCACAAGGATCAGCTGTGAGCGGACGGGGTGGCCTTGTGGTCATGACATACCCTGACCATGTTTATATCACGTCCATTGACGCGATAAACAAATCACTGACGCAAACCTTTTGCGCTGTAAGATAAGAACCCGAAGGAATCGCCAGCCATTGCCACCACTGTCGCAGATGTTTCATTATCTGATCTATACTGCAGCCAGCCTACGTATGCGTTATTTTTTCTCTCTTTCCCTCTGTTCATGATTAATTGAAAAGGAATGGCTTTGCACTGTCCAACCACCCATGTGTGTGTATAGATATGCTCGCTGTGGGTCTGATAGACCGATTTTGCATGATCGTCCAGGCCGTCCTGAACTGGTCACATTTCACATTCTACTCCATAACGTATATGCAATGTCGGATGCCAAAAACGAGACAACACTCGAGTGTGAATCACTGTATCCTACGGTACAGGACAAACGCGATAGATATGTCTTACGTTGTCCCGTAGATGTTTCCATGGTAAATGGCGGTTGTCTTCACAAATGTGGTTGCTCTCCTAAAAACTCCATGCAGCTGATTTTTTTAGATGATCCTTTGTAAATTGCACTTTTCCCCCCTTAATGGTGCTTTGCTTATTTATTCCGTATTTATTTGAGACTGTCGTTTAACACTATATACGCATGCAAAAATGTTTTACTTATAAGAAGGTGGTCTGTTTTGAGAGTTGAGGAAACGGGAAAAGCCTTTATCTTTCGAAACCAAAAAAAATGCTACCTGTACTGAGTATATCAGACATGTATGCGACGTATTTGTTTAAAACACCTTTAAGTAAATTGCAGTAAACTTACAATCATTGGCAAATGACCAGCGCTACACTTAATCAGATCGTTTTAAAAATTAGGTGTACATCAATCTTTGTAAAGAGATAATATCGTTTCACAAACCTTGCTTTTTAGATTACGGCCATTCATACCACCGATTCATAGACAACTCTCCACCGATTCTTGGCAAGTTAGGAACATATATTAGCGGACGACAAGCGACATCCGTCAGAATTTATGCCAGACCACACCAGGTAAGTAATCTCCGATAATTATAGAACGGGTTTTTATAAGAATGAAAACCCATTGTAAAAACACATAAACTCCATGAAAACGGTAAATTTGTATTGTAAGGAATCAATTCTGTTCTTTCCTTTTTAAATTTTATACATATGTAATTTGCTATTGAAAACTGGTTTCATAATTACGGATCAACGGATACGGATTGATAAGGGTTGTGTGTTACTTCATCCAGGCCCCCAGACATCGTTTTCAGGTTTAGGATTTATTTTACTTCACGTGTCGATTCCAAGAAAGCTTAAGACGCGACAAATGGGTGATTATCTCGCAGTCATTTCCTGAAACTTTGATCCCCAAAACGCGTGACGTATCTACAAGTTATAGTACAATAGCATCACAAAAACTGTTGAAAACTTAGCTAAGAAACCATTAGGAAATTGGTCTAGAAACCGTGGAACTGTCTGTCACGATATATATCTTCTAGCCTTAATTTGAGACGCTATCCTTTATGGGATCTAGTTTCAAATAACGTTTAACAATGATTCCAGAAACTTACATAATATTTATGCGGGTTCCAGTGCTTAAGTATTTTTCGTCAGAGAGTTGCAACAATAGAAGTCGGCCCTTAAACCGTGAAAAGGATGAACAGGGCTTTAGAAAACCAACTCTCTGTTCTGTTCATCTATTGTCACAACAACAAGCGTTCATCTGTACTCAATGTCACGTCGCTTTTTCTAGCCATTCTTCTTTATTCAAAGACAAACCAAGAATGTGAAGTCTGTGTAAATTCAGATGAACAGAAAGGAAAGCGCAGCAAAA
Source organism: Liolophura sinensis (assembly GCF_032854445.1). Lineage (NCBI taxonomy): Eukaryota > Metazoa > Mollusca > Polyplacophora > Chitonida > Chitonidae > Liolophura > Liolophura sinensis. Next base: position 14,138,520 of record NC_088298.1, on the reverse strand, counting down.
TCAACCAAAGCCGCATTTCTGTTTACTCTTGTGCACAATAAGTCTTTCAGCTAGTTCAGGGACTACGTTCGTGCTGACGAAAGCTGGATTCGAATCCCCAACCTCTTTGGTCAAGTACTTACAAAGATTGCCGGGAATCAATTGTTTTAAAGTTCATTATTAAACAATTACCTCTTGACGTTTTTTTTTCGGATGAATACCCATCTCGGTCAACCACGGTAAATTTAAATTTTCATATTTTTCTATAGTTTGGAATGAGAGTTGTGGTAAAAACACACATGCCTATTCTTGTGTAATCCTAAACAAGAAATAATTGCCTTATTCATTTATTACTTTATATGACCTCCTTATTTCCCCACACAAGGAGTTCATCAGAATCATGTCAAATGGCTAATTCATGTTTCCAAATATCCCATGAAATGGTGGCTCTTTTCTTCTATCATTGTTGATTCAAGTCTTCTTACACCTATGTAAACAAAGTTTTTTTTTATTAATCCATGGACATCATATCAACAAAATCTGCCTGTACGCAGTTTTCGTGGCTTAAAAATTCATATCAGCAAATCCGTGTTAAACATCCCGCGAAGATGTTCACTAGAATAACCCAAAGATAACGATGCCTCGATCTGAATCGAAAGCTGGACACATTCAGTGTTTAGGGCGACAAAAAGGCGGCCGTCTTTCCGTAGCTAATGGACACACGAGGTATATCGGTTTGATCCTGATCTTCGCAACAGGGAATTTGTTGATTCCGGACCTCACTCACTGATCGTGGGAAGTTAATAATAATAATAATAATAATAATAATAATAATAATAATAATAATAAATGGTTCGTGACACTTATATGACCCTTGTATGACACTTGTCTTTCACCAATATGCTAAGCTTATATGTGCATCACATGTGGAAAAGTTCATCAGTCGCATGCCAAAGGTCGATGGTATATTATACCCTGAACACGCCGGTTTCATCCCACAAAACTGACTGCCATCGAATAAGTGAAAAAATCCTTGAGTATTGCGTTAAACCGCAATCAAATCAAATCAAATCAAACCATATTTGTATAGTGAAAGGTGTATCTTCCATGGCTGTGTTATATAGGATGTGCGTAACAAAGCCTGTTTATTGCGGCATATCTTAATCTGTATACTGGCCATTAAAAATTCATCACGAAATAATCAGTTCAACGCCCCCATCTTTGGCTAACCTCCCCCACAGGTCACCCCAATCACCGTCTTAAATTCTATGCGGGCTTTAATTCCTGGAAATGAAGTAGGATTGGTGAATGGTACTTTCCCGAAAGCCTTGGATGTTTCTTAGAAAAAATAAATTCCCAGAAATTGTGATATATATGCACGACAACCAATTCCTAGATACTTGTCTATCCATTACCAATCATTCATAAAAACATCCATATATCTTAACAGGCTACCTACACCTTCTTGTTCTGGGAAACTGGGGAGTCTCAGTCATCATTTATAACAGAAACCAGGAGAAGAGAACTCCCGCCAGCTGACTTGGAATGACTGACGTCGCCTACATGGTACATGTATATGACAGCTATATGTAAAGACCGGATTTCCTGTGTGAATAGAGCGGTCTAAAGACAAAGGAAGCTATACACGGTAACATCTACCACATTACCCGTGGAAGCAAAGCGATACTCCAATGTAGGGTGAACTGAAACGTTACGATGTGATGTGTGTTTTCAGCAGTAACCTTGCATGGAGCCTTCATTGCAGCTCGCCGGGGATTGTACATGCAGACATAAAGCCGACTATGAGAAAAGAAAAGAAATGAAACGAAATCAACAAAATAAAAGGTCTAACACTATGTAGTTAATGGAGAACCAAGATATTCACCATATCTGAGAGCCGTTCAATCACTAAAGTCTCAGTCTTACTTAAGACTGTACAGTATTCATTAGATAACCTGCGAGCAAAAAAGGGATCTTGGCGAATCTTGATGAATCTGAAGAGCTCCCCAGCGGTCGCCGTGGTCTCAGGTGTTTTTTCTACACACACAAAGACAGCTGTGATCTTAATCGGTCGGTCCTTGTCGCACCATCTACGTACGACCATCTCAAACGCTCTTCATGAATCGTATGTGCACATTTTTATCACAGAGTGACTTGGATTTCATGAAATCACGTGACTACCACGAATGAATTGATGTAGTGCAAGTCGATGGGTCAGTTTCAGTGCAACTGCAAAGAATTTCTTGGGTTTCAATCGAGGTAAATCGATCGCGATTGCCTGAGTCTTAAGTTTCATTCGTGAAAACTGGAAACCGTATAGATCTATGTTAACGGTATTGTCATTGAGAACCAAGCCTGAAACTTTTCCGTACACATGGACGAACGATCGTTCATTCATTTTATAAGAAAAACACCTAGGAGACAGATAACTCCTTGAGAGAAATAGAAATACTGTTTGATTTGATGATGCTTACTGGGACAGGAGAGGCGCAACTTTATATAATATGGGCGGTTGTGGAGGTTGGGAGGGGTTGGGGGCGGGGGGGGGGGGAGCTGGGAAGCGGATTAGTTTCCCAGTCCATCAGGCGAGGGTCCAGGAACCGCCTAGGCCCCTTCAGCTCTCGCCATTTATATCGCTGGAGACGCAGTTTAGGCGATTTTTCGTGAAAAAATTGTTATAAAGCTGCGATAATCTGCACGTTGTCCCTCATGTATTAAGCATTTTTATGCACACCGCTCAGTCAATGTTATTTGGTCTATAAAAAAAAAGAACATTACTTTAGGTTCCGCCGGTTCCGCCGCCTATGGGCTTTTTTATGTTCTCTTCACTGCACTACTGGGCCAACATAGAATACCTCCACGCTGTAAATTAGTAACCAATTTTGCCTACCATGCCTAGAGAACGTAGGCCTAAGTTTTTTAACCGTAGATTCGTCTGGGTTGGTGATTGTGGGTGGGGGCTATTGAGACACGACCGGACATACGCCGTCATAATCTTCGATTTCATCTCTCGCTGGAGGCATCTGGTTTTTGTTAACAGAAGTGGGAAACTTTTTCCCCTTAAAGTAAGTCTGGTAAAATCTGTGTAGCCTGGATGTACTCCTCCCTCTATGGTGACGTTTAGCGGGTCTGTTGTTCTGCCTCTATGGTGACGTTTAGCGGGTCTGTTGTTCTGCCTCTATGGTGACGTTTAGCGGGTGTGTTGTTCACTCCTGCCTCTGTGGACACATTTAGCGGGTCTGTTGTTCACTCCTGCCTCTGTGGAAACATTTAGCGGGTCTGTTGTTCACTCCTGCTTCTGTGGACACATTTAGCGGGTCCGTTGTTACCTCCTGCCTCTGCAGTGACGTTTAGCGGGCTTGTTGTACACTCCTGCCTCTGTGGTGACGTTTAGCGGGTTTGTTGTTCTTTCCTGCCAAATCACCTCCTCCATGATGTTCATTTGTCTAAATCAGGTCTTAATCGTCCCTATGGCTTCTTTCGACTTATTTATTCAAGTGTTACTATTACAATTAAAATAATCGCCACACTTTTTAAAAAATTTTTCATTTATACATCGGCGGTCAGTGTTATAGTGGAAGAAACCGGAGTTCCACACCAGAAACTTTTGTCAGGTTACTGGAAAGCCTTCCCATGTGTCACGCGCAGCCACGCAACTTGTTACATCAAACTAGAATAGATAAACTAATTGTGGCTTGAAGTTAAAAGTTTGTCCTTGTAACTTCTAAAACTAAAGGTCTCTAGTATGTATTGGTGAAGAACGTCAGATTACCCACAGGGCATAACGGGCGTGGTCGACCAGAGATTGTTACTGAGACCCACAAACACTGAGGGCGAGGGAATCAACATCCATTAGGAACATGCTTGTTCGGGGCATGATACATTGATTGCACGGGCATGTCTTTGGTTATGTGTTGGAGAGAATAACATCCTGTGAATACATTATTCACGGGCAATTGTGTGCAATTTTACAGACCCACCCCTAAACTCCTCATACTGGAGGCGCCTTTCATATTGTTGGCGAAGGCCACCCACCCGTACATCACATTGTTTATCGGTGTAGCATGAATGTAGGCCCGAAATAATGTGTGGGTATATATATTTATACCACTTTGCTTCATTTAGAATGGCATTCGATACCTGAAACAGAAGATCAGCGCTAAATTAAGCCGATTTGGGCTAATATGGTCCCTGTTCTATGATGAATATTGTAACACCCAGTATCTCATTCTGTTTAACGTGATTTATACCAGGCAGTTTTTTTTATTCTTCTTGGAAATGGCAGAAAGTGTATTTTTCTAAATACTGTTTAATAAGACAGACATCCTACCCTGTCAGATTTATGCAGAAAAAAAAGAAGAGAATTTTAAAACTCAGTATTAAAAGTACCGAAAAGTGTTGTAGACCGAGTTCACAAGAACTCATTGGTGAACATTATAAAGCTGGCGCAGGGGGGAGGTAGTGGGTGTGAGAGGGTCCCAAAGCTGCTCTCTCTCCAACTGTCTCCTTGTAACTTCCTGCAAACTGCAAGTTCGCATTGCTTTTTTCCTTCATTTACACTGCCAGTGATTGCAAGGTACTTTAAAAATGTCAACATCCATTATGTTAAATTTTTTTACTCGCTCAACATTCCAGTACTTGAATAAAATTCTGAGTAATGGGGTTAGACGGTAGCCCCACTCGAGCGCCTCGTCAACCTGACCTGAGACTGACCTATTTCGGCAGCCAGTCTGAGTACAAGTTACTCTGAGGTTAAGACACCCAGATGAATATTTAATAGGCTGTGATACACACGTAAACACATTGATGTCAGATGTGTGGCTCAGGCGTAGGTCTGTAGTCCACCTCCGCCACACAGGGCACACAAACAAGACAATAATTCCACTAGAAAACAACACTTCTTCTGTATGAAACGTATATTTTTCTAGCGGCCCGGGAATACCCGGTGACGTCACTATCTACGTAAGAGAATTGCCTGGATACTGACCTACCGCTCACAGTTGATTAAAATTTCTTTCTATCTACTGATCCCCGACTTGCCCCAACCCAGATGCAAACTATTTTCTTCGGGAAGAACATCTTAGGCATTTTAATCCTGCAGAGGCTGACAAATTTGCGGAAGGTTCCGTTCATGCACAGGCTATCCCACATACGAAGCTGCGGCTGCAGGTAGTGAATCGAGAGAGCATTTATTCCAAAATGGCGTCTGCGTGGGAGGAAGGGCGAAATTTGAACAACTGAAAAGCACACGCGAAATAGATGTCAAACGTGTAGAAATGCCCCAAGCACACGTTAGCGTCAAAATAAGTGCATCTTGCTAAAACAGCGTGCAGCAGTCTGGTAGTTTCACTCTTGATTCGCTCCGGAATCGCCAAGTGTCAGTGAGTGGTGCTCAGCAAGTGCGCCACAGAAAAGTTCCGCGAACTCTTCTGAAGCTGCTCGCAACTCTACGCGACTTTGCTCTGCCAAGTTTTCTACTGACTTTGACAGTACAACATTGATGGTGCATCTTGGGTGAAGCTTGAAGAAAAGAGAAAAGAAAAGGTAAGTGTTTTGAATGTGTTTTGTGTGTTTAAAAATTTATCCTCTGTTTGTTTAAGTCGGGCAAGTGCGCAGAAAACGGAGCGAAACTCTTGCGCACAAGCGCTCACCTAAGTTGTTTCAGTCTTCACGCATTGATTTAATTGGACAGTTTCATTACCATCAAACTGGCTGCATGTTTCTTCAGCATTGACGGCTGGAATTAACAGCCATGTCAATTAATTTCAAATTTTCGTTTGCAGCACCTTTTAAATACTTGTAGATTTTGTCAAGCTACAAGGAGAAAGACATGCGACATAGAACCATCATCACAGGCTTCCAACTGGATGATGTAGAAAAACATATTTTTTTTTCAGATAATCTTATAAATTTCCACTGAATGTTTTGGTGGAATAATATCTGTATGACTTTGGATTTTGTTGTTTTCTGCTTTCAATTTTAATTAAAAGTGAATGAAATGAGTGTGATGGTACAACGGTGTATTAAATGTAGCTGTACATGTACATGCTTGTGAGTCTTTGATCACTGTTACATATTGATTCCTTCATACACATGCCAGTGGCTAAGTATTGATTTGATTTAATTAATTAGGTAATCGTGTTTGCCTGTAAGCTAAATTGTATCCGCTGTGTTGACTGCTGGCTGCTGAAGGTACATGTATATTTTCTTGACTGTAGTCAAATGCTGCTGTATTGGCAGTGTCTTTAGACATGTACATGTATCGGCAGAATATGTTTAAGTGCAATGGATAGAGGTTGCCCTCTATGATTCAGAATGCTAAAACTTTAATTCTGATACTGTATTCACCTACCTAATTGCATCTCTCTACCATGTCAGTGGAAATAGAAATCTAAGGAAATGTGAAGAACATGCATGAAGAAGTTTTTGTATTCACAAAATGCATCTTGGTAAAATTGTTGATAAGAGATAGTTTCAAAGATTTTCCATACATTTGTCAATGTGTTCTTTATCTTATTGTCAACCTTACTGTTTTTGTTATAGGTGTGTTTAGTGGTGGAGAAATTCAAAATGAATTTCTTTAAAAATGATTGCGACTTACTTGTACATAGAGAAACATCAAGAAAATATCATGTATCTCAGAAATGTTAATGTATCTGGCTGATTGGAATAAATATACTTCTTTTCCTTCATAATGAAAATATGAACACAATTTTTGTTCTGCACTTTTTTTATTTTGGCAGACGTTTAAAATTTAACAGAATGTAGTAATTAAATATATCTGTTTTTTGTTCCTTTAAGATAAAATATTGTGGATTGCCAGTGGTGTCACGTTTTTTTCCTCATTAGAGCCTACAATTATCTTCAATCAGTATGTGCTGTGCATGTATTTAAATTCAAATGTTTCAAAGTTGTCTTATTATGATAGTTCAGACCTGGTTCATTACATGTGTACATTCATTTTTCTGATTCACTTTGTGGTTGAAATATGTATTGATACTGTCAACTCCATTCATGGGCTATATATATATTACCAGGATCAGTCTGTGAAAATTACCATTGGGAAATGTCTTTCTGTGAAGGAATTGAGCTTATATATCTATAGTGGTTTGTAGTGGTGGCAAATTTCTATGTATGAAGATGTCAGTGCTGTTGTTCATGTCTTTGTAAAAGATAATGTCATGCAGTAGTTGTGCAGAAGACACATATATGTGCAGTAGTAGTATAGGTGTATGCTTGTACATGCACATATCTGTACATGTTATAAGCAATCTGTTTCAGGAAGTGCTCTTATATTACTGAGAAATTCTGCATTGCAGTTTGACATGTGTCACACAAAAGTAACTTCAGGGGTTCACTCTGGGTTATATCGTGTATTTCAGACCATGAGCTCATGCTGAAGTGCCTGATTTCTCTAATATGCCAGCTACAGCCAAATTTTGGACACACCTACCATGACAAGTTACTCTGACCTAGTTTTTCAAGCATGCAGATCTGATGCACACAGAAAAGCTACTGTTCTATGTCCCATAATAATCAATACTAGAAGAGCCATTATACTTGTTGATGTAGTGTAGTGCTAAGCTATGTGTAATGCTGGCAGCTCTAACGAGCATGATTAGTGTACTTTCCATGTGCCTTTCTACTCACTGTACATATTGTAAACTACATGCACCCAGGATCTTGATAATGGTTTGAAGGATTCAGTGTGCAAATACAATGTGAAAAATACTATGTATTAATACGATCAGTGCTAGTCAGTCAGCTGAGCGCAAGAGAAAAGTGTGGTGCATTAAGTCGACCTGGTTCTGTCTGCACTAAGGCGGCTTACTGGCCCACTCCCTCACATAGAGCCGGGGCGAAAGGTTCGTTGATCTCCCTTCACTGATTGATTTTTCCGAGGACACGCCGACTGGGCTGGCTGGCTGCAACCGCGAGTAGATCGGCTTGACTGTGTGTGGTGGTATGGAAAGAAATCGGGTCAGTTATCGGCAGTGAAGTGACTGGGCGCATTTCTGCCAGTTTGATCTGCTAAGAAATGGTTGCACATCTCTTGCCACTCTTGTGAAATACCTCTGCACATATGTGAGAAATGTTGTGTGTACGTCAATGTAATGGCAATTGCAGATATGTGCATACGCTTCTTTGTACACACTTTCAGGCTTACATACTCCTGTCTAGACTTTTTTTGGAAAGGTTTTTGCAACCTTGCCCCTTTTTGTCAGTAGATAGGCAGTGAAAATTGCCATCCTGCCCATTTTTTCATTGGTGGACCTTTACCCAGGGCTGCCCCTTTAGATTTCTAGCTAGAGTGTCTGATTTTACGTATTGCTAGTTTTGTAACTGATTCACTAGCCTGAACAGGGATATTTTTATCTGTATCTTATATATCTGATTTTTAGTTGTTTTTTTGAAATTCCATACTGACAATATGCCATCTGATACTAGCTATGAATCACTTCCTGTAGCTGAAGATACGACGCAGAAAATTTCCTAACATTTTATTCGATGTCGCAAATGAAACCGAGATTATTGATCTCGAAGAGGAAAACAAAACGTGTATGAAAGGCTGAGATCAGATACATTTAAGACGTAATTACAGCTGAGCGGTCATTATGGTCTTGGTTTATTCTTGACTCTAAAGCCAGGTTTATGTCCTTGGATCTAATTCAGAGTTTTTGCGATGATAGTTAACAGTACAAGAATACTATATTTAGGCTAAGATTTTGTCCATGACTGAGTTACTCATACTAAAAACTCCATTGATCTTAGAAAGGTGTTTTGAGGTTTGTTTGGAAGGTAGGGTAATATCCTAGTACAGTAGTTCATGTTACATGAATGAAAAAAAAAAAAAGGACACAAATTTATTGCCTCTGAAATACATGCACATGTATACAATCAGAATGCAACTTTGTAGCTCGGCACTGGGAAAACTGGCTTTAATTGTAAGATATATGCTTGTACGTGTGGTACATACAGACATATATCAGTGTTTCCATTTACCGGTAAATTTCCGTCTTTGACTGGTAGAACTCACCCGGGACTGGTAAAGTTAAAGTTTGTAAGAAAACCAGTATACATAATAACTTGGATAGACCTATATGTCAAGCTAATAAATATATAAGCCCTAAAGCTAATAAATCTGGGCAGTGTGATATGTACTTAAGGTCAGAGAGTGAGCGAGCCATCGAGTTTGGTTATTGTGGCTGGATGGTCAGGGGATAGTCATGCTTCACAGTTGGTTAAAAATGTGTTTTCTGTGGAGTAGTCTCCCTTGAGGGTCTCACGAAACGCACATTTTGTAATGGCGAGTAAGAAGCAGACGAATCTTTTTAATTATTTTTTAATTATTCATGGAGTGGACAGGTTTATTCACACAGGAACAGCTTCCAAGAGTTGAAAACCCATTAGTGGAAGTGGCTGATGAACTAAAATCTCAAATTGCAGAAAGCAAATTTTATCGGCCTTATCTTCAGCGAAACTATAAATGTATCTGTAGAGAAAATATTTGCTCGTGTTGTGAATGGCGGAAAGTCTGAAACAATATTTTTGGGAAACTACACATTACACGAGGGAACAGCTGAAAAAGTCACAGAGAAAATAGTGGAAGTTTTGGGAGAATGGGAAGTCCTGATAGAAAAGTTTATTGGTTTGGGGTCAGATGGGGCAAGTGTTATGATGGGGTGTCAGAGTACGGCTGCGAGCCACGCAGCGTCCATGCTTGGTTTATGTGCATTGTATAGCACATTGGGTGACCCTTGCATCGCAGGACGCGGCCTGATTGTCAAAAGGTATTGGTGAATACAGAAACACTCTGAATGAGATATAGATATTATATCAGTATTCTGCAACCAGATATGATAGACTGAAAGAGCTGTCACAAGTACTCGAAGACACAGAATTTTCTAGCGTGAAACAGCCATCTACCCTGAGGTGGTTGCTACTCTCTCAAGCTGTAAAATCAACCAGGTTGAATTGGTCGGCTCTGGTAATAGAGATTGAGGAAGAAGCTTCAGAATGCAAAAACGTTGCTGTATACCTAAACAAAAAACTGAAAACCTACAATATCATTGCAACAAAATATATGCTCTCTAATGCTCTGTCGTACATGGAAAATCACTGTCTTCAAAGGGAAAACCTAAACCTGTCTATTAGACAGCCCATGGTTCAGTCCACAATCTCCAGTTTAGAGTCCCCGATAATTGAAAATGGGGAAAGCGAGATGAAGTTTACCCACAGTGCCATTGACAGAATGTTTTGTGAGATCAAACATAAACTGAGGAAAACTCTCTGCCTATAGAAAACTGAGCAAAGGTTTTATTGAAGATTTTATTCAGTCCTTATGAAGTTGTTTTCTGCCAGGTAGCCTCACCATGTTACATCCATAATATGTAATTCTGAACCCAATCCGATTCTCCCAATCTGATATCCCGATATTCCCAGTCCGATATCACCCAATCCGATATCCACCGACTCAAGAGGAGTTAAACACGTATGGCAGAGATTTGCTTGAAACGCTGGTGACTTATTTTACCGTGTCTTCGGATGAGGATACTGAAACCAGGGAAGCCGCTCCCCGGCTTGCTGGACCGTAATCTGGCCAGGCGAGACTTCATACAGCTCAAGTCAGCCCCCGCTGCTATCAGCACAACGTCATTCGACCACGCCTGTTGCGCAGTGATTCTAGAATTTGTCGACATTTTCCCGCACTTCGCTGTGCTTGCTGCGATTACATTATCAATTCCTGTGAGCGCTGCCCTTCCTAAACATGTATGCTGCCAACTCAGCTGATAAGCCATTCAACTTTTCCTGTGCAGAAGCCCTCTTTCGAAAGAGGAAACGAAAACTGTAATGCACTTGATAGAGGATTCAGTTTAATCAGTCATTAAAGGCTTCAGGTCATTAGTTAACTGTTGTGTTGTGTTTTGCATGAACAGGCTATATAGCAAGGAACGGGCAGAGTGTTGGTAGGGCAGGTGAATTATTATTATTAATGTTAGGTCAGCGGAACCACTGTATACGTAGTAAGTGCTGACAGGTGGGATATCAGGAGACACAAGTACATGTAGTTTGTATAATGCGTAAAATCATGCTTGATTGTTTTTGAAGTTGGGTTGATGAGACCAAGTGTCACTTTATATCATCTGCTGTTGTCCTTTTCAGAAGTTGCCATGTCAACCAGGTGATTGTTGCATTGTCAGTTTGGATATGCAGGTGTGCTTTGGTTACGGCCTTATGTGTTCTTAGCCCACGCCTTCAATATTTGGTGAGCAGGTAGAGTTGTGTATAGCAGCGTTGAATGTTGCTATGGAAATTGCTATGAAAATTGCTATGAAAATCAGTTAACATATCTGGGGTTTTTTTTTTTTTTTTGCATGAATTGTACAAAAATGCTAAATTGAACCTGTCACATGCGACAGTTGCTTAATGTTTTCACCTGTGTCTCAGAAAACTTACCTGTCCAGGAGAGGTGTACACTCTAATGCACCGTATTTTCACCCCTGGTTTTGTTTTAACTTTTGGAATTTATAACATTGAATTTAAGTTTTTACTGTTTGATACGTCCTGGAGAGACACTGTATTGTAGTGCAGAGGTAGATGTACACTTTAGGCGCTTACAATTATATAGAAACACTGATGTTGCCAGCCTAGCCTAGCCTAGTCAATTGTGTGACATTATTCGCCATTATTGCTACGTGATTGGTCCTCATAAGCTGGTGACACCGGTGTTTCTGCTTAATCGTAAACGTCATTTGTAGCTGTAATTCAGAGGTTGCTATGGCTACTGGGTTGTCCTCTATTTAATACAATGGTTATGTCAGTATAGTTAGGCTTTTATGGTTTTTGTTCTTTACCGTCATATGTTCTGTCTTGATGATAAATCTGTGAAACATGTCACAAATTTGTTTCTTTGTTTAACATTTATTGGTAGTTTTCTTGACTGGTATGGAAATGTCTGGAGTAGGTAAATGTATCCCTTCTTGGTCCATATGTTTGGTTCACCAAAACTCTTCCACACATTCTCTCTGATAACTCTGGCTTACTGCATACTGATTGGCAGTTCTTATGAGGCGTGCTCACCGTACTCAAGAATATTTCACTTATACAACGACAGCCAGCATTATGGTGGGTGGAAACTGGGCAGAGCCCGGGGGAAACCTTTGACCATCCACAGGTTGCTGGAGGACCTTCCCACGTAAGGAACAAGTACTAAGATACATGTACAATCTGAATTAATCCTCTTAATGTATAAACAATAGCATTCTCAGACCGTGTGACTTAAGGCTCTTTGCTTAGTGCTTTCAGAGTAGATTACATTCAGTGACAAAGATAAACTAATTAGGAATTTAGTATTTAAGGTCAAATGTGTAACAGTTTTTTGACTGATCATACATTTTTAGCAGACCTGCCTACTTGTACGATTTTTGCATGTTTTGTACGGCAAACACATAGAAAATACGACTGTATGCCAAAGAAGTATAAAATATGTTTGGACACCATACACACAAGAAAATAAAATTCAAAGTCGGATTTCTTTTTTATTTTCATACAAGTTCGTTTTTTAGTATCAGATCCACTATTTTAGCATTCACATTACAAGCTAGGATTTAGCACTAAACCCCGACCTTGTAAATTAATATAGCTTAAATGTAGTGTGCAAAGAGTTTCCGAATGGTGACCCGTTAATTCCTTCTGTTTGTATCAACCCTTGTCTTAGAACATTGTTTTCCTGGCAAAATGGCTGGCGATTAAATGCCTTTCAGTGATGTGCATAAAGAAAGCAGATGTAAAAGCACAAAGTTACTTGCAGTGAGAAATTCTTAAACAAGCACCCCTTAATTCTCAGAATTTACCACGTCTAATCTGGAAAATCCACATTATCTAGAATCTAGAATGGCTGTCAAATTCAATGATTTATGATTGCTGGTGTCACGAATATTTAGGGTATCCATATATGTGACATTTGTTCAGATCTGCGATTTTTTTTTTACAGCAGAAGAAACTGTCTTAAAAAGTCTGATCACAAAAGATATACAGAACACATCAAAGACACTACACCAGTCAAACATGCTGAATCCTTAGTAACCTCATTATCTTGAACTAGAACATGAAGAATTTTCCCCTTAATGACCCAACTAACACACCAAACATGTCTTCTGTTTCCCTCTGGGGCATCTCAGCCCCTTTTTTGGAAATTCCTGACATCTCTGCTCTAGTGACACAAGTAAACGGTTACCGTAATTAAAAATGTTTTCCATTGGTGTTTTTATTTGAAGTCATTTTTAAGAAGGGTTAAAAATATGTTTGCCGCATTGTTATTGCGATTTTGTACCCATAAAATTCGATTTGTACACTTATTACATGTAAACATGAGTGTTTGTACACATTACATTCACTAGAGGTACATGTAGCCACGTCCGAACTTTAGCTAGATTTAGTGGTGCTTGCCTTTAATCACTGATTAGATTCTTAGAATACATGTTATTTATGTTCACTAGTCCATCCCATACTTGCTGGGAGTAGTGTAAAATAATCTTTCCTTGTGTAGTGTGACAGACACAGTGTGGTGTCAGACTTACACCTGGCTGTATACATAGGAAGGCACTTCGTCAGCAAAGGGAGATAATCTTACTTGTGTAATCTGACAGACTCATTGTGGTGTCTGGCTTACACCTGGCTGTATACACAGTAAGGCACTTGGGCAGTCGTGAGCAAAAGGAGATAATCTTGCTTGTGTAATCTGACAGACACAGTGTGGTGTCTGACATACGCCTGGCTGTATACACAGCAAGGCACTTGGGCAGTTGTCAGCAAAGGGAAATAATCTTTGTTGTGTAATCTGACAGACACAGTGTGGTGTCAGACTTACACCTGGCTGTAAACACAGTAAGGCAATTGGGCCGTCAGCAGCAAAGGGAGATAATCTTGCATGTGTAATCTGACAGACTCATTGTGGTGTCTGAATTACACTTGGCTGTATACACAGTAAGGCACTTCGTCAGCAAAGGGAGATAATCTTCCTAGTCGGCAACAATCAGTTCACTGCCAGTGTTTAGGACACTGAATTTCTTGAAAGGCCAATTTTTAAATGTTCCAGGGATCAAAATAACTAGAAATGTCTGGCCAATTCAACCAGTATCCTTTGAAATGGTTCCTTGATATCAGCTGGTCCTCGAGTTAAGTCACGCTCAAACTATTTTATGATAGTCACCATTGTATAAGCAAAGTATTCTTGAGGATGATGTAAAACTCAAGTCAAAATAATAAATAAATCAATCTGAACCGGATTCGGGTGAATTTTGTTTTAAGTGAAATATTATTCATTGCTCTGCAGTTTAACTGGTGATCAAAATTTTTTTCCCCTAGAACTATCTCCTTGAAATGTACATGTATGAACATGAAACTGTTAAAGATGTACAGGTGTTTTGCTTCACAGATCTCTCTGTCAACCAACCTCCCCCCCCCCCTCCCATCCATCCCCACCACCACCACCAGGTGCCCTGCTTTTCTGGTAAGAGTTTTGTGGTTTAATTAAATTGTACATTGCGAAGGCCTCATTGAAGAAGGCAGCTTATCTCCCAAATGGTGTTATGCCACTGTGCAAGTGTTGCATTGTTCACGGAGGACCACCCAGTCCTATAGGGGGCTTTGGAGAATGATGGGCTATCAGGAATTAGCAGACGTTGGGTTTCTCATGCAAGGAAATTAAATTGTGGACATGTTTTTTCCTCCCCTCCCCTCCTTGTCATTGCTACAGTGTAACAGCACAGGCTCTCCAGGCATGTGGAATATTAAAGTACCAGAAAAGTGCCACCAGTGACGCACAAGCAATGAAACTTACTTCCTGGAAATGGGGCGACCATGACCCAAACAGAGACGAAGAATGGCAGACAAGGTGGTGATGATCTTTATCAAGTAGCATGCAGAATGGACTAACCAGAAGCCAGCCTTGTTAAACTGCCCATTGATTGATTCTTGGGCATCGTGTGGAGTCTTCTGCTCAGCCAACCGGCTTTCTTAAACTCTAATTCTTGAGCCTTTTTCTCCTTATTATAACATTATAGCGTCATGGTAACCTTGTGCGAGCACCATTTTCCCAGGGGAGACAGCCGAACTATGAATTCCTGCAAAGTTTGAATCTGCCAGGAAACCCATTTTTATTTGAACTAAATATTTGCAATGAAGTATACATTTACCATTTAGGATGTATTTGAAGACCCAGTCCTAAAAGATTATGCATGTTTCAAAAATGACACTATTTCGTTTCACATCAATAAAGTAAGCCAGCATATATGTACATGTCAAAGACCTTTGCACTATCTTGGAAATGGGTATTGTGTCACCAAGGTTGATATGCATGTGAGATCTCAGTATGACCGTGAGTAATCAATGTTTATGATTTAGAAGCTGTGTTTGACAGACCAGATGCACAGATTAAAGTCATGACAAGAGACTCACATTGCAAGGGCAGTAATTATACAGACATGTAAAAACTGAAGAGCAGCGAGTAATGCCAGAAGGCAGGGCCAACTACCAGCATTTTAATTTGGGCTCAAATATTTTCATGCATTAGGAATCTTGACCTGAATGTCTTATGTGCCAACTTTATTCTGTGGTTAGAATTGCAGATACAGTCACAGTACTGTCAATGCACATGATTATAGGGAATGTTTTCAATCATTAGACTTGAGAATGTCGTGCAATATTTTTCATAATTTGGGCATTTTCTAAGGTGTGCTGTAATGAGGCTGCCTATAAAGGGTATCAGAATGTTCTTGTATTTGATCTTGGTAGCACCTGCTGGCTACCAAACCAATTGTCCCCTTCCTGATTGTTGCAGGGGCTAGAGACCTTGGATGTGAGGGCGTAATCTCCTTGATTGAAATATTACATTTTTTTAAAAATTTTTGATCAACAGTTTCTTCATATCTATTCAGAAGTTTTCATAGAAGTCCAAATTTTACAAAGAGAAAGTCAAAAATTGAGTTTAAAAAAAGTTACCGACCAGTTTGGAGTCTGAATTGAGTTAAAATATCTTTTACAAATCAGGCTAAAGTTCATGTTGTGTTGTGTTATTATCTATATATTTCTAATAATATTCATTTTACCACTTAAAACATGTAGGCCAGCATATACAAGGAATAAAGTGACTTATTTGGATAAAATAACATGTCTTCCCTGATTTATTTTGACTGAGAGTGCACATCTAGTAAAATTCCATGGCCCAAATAATAAACTTACACAAAATATCAGCCTTGTCTGTGCATATGTTACTGTTTGAAATCAGTGTTAATTTTCCTAAATTGTATTAAGCCTGATAACTTTTCAAATTTTAGAACCGTTTTAACACTATAATACAAATAGTCCAGGTATGTATACTGATGCTTACTGAAAGGCAATAATTTGAGCTATTAGAGGTAAGTACAGAAAATTTGATTTGATTTGATTTGATTTTTTGCCATAAATCTACGGCATATATCCTTTTCAGAAGTTTTAAATTTGTTTAGTGGGGATTTATATTTTAATTTTGGAGGTTTTCTTTTCATCTTTAAATGCTATTTATTTAGTACTGCAGTTTTCTTTAAAATATACTTTTTCTGCTTTATTTTCCATGAGAAAATGGTATTTCGTTTAGTTTTTAAAACCTTTTCAGTACTTATTTTGCCCAATTTAATTTAGAAGCAATCACATTACATAAGGTTTCCTTTAAAGTGGCTTTGTTTATTTGACAGATAAATTACCAGTAGTAGGAATGTATAATAAGATCTTTGCTTCCATAGATTTCTCGTTTTACTTTTTATCCCAACTGAATAAACTTCAGAATTCTTCCCTGAATGGAATCTCTTTATGATTCTGCTGATTTGACACTTTTTCAATATGACGCATCAGTATCTTACCACTTACAAGCATGCTGAATGTGGGGACAGCTACAAACAGCGCCACCTATGATGTCACTTCCCATACTGTACAAGTAAAACACTACGTGCTACTAGGATAATGAATGGAAGCCAAGACACCATCTTTGTTCTGTACATAATGACCCAGTTTATTGTGAACAGCCTCAGTGATACGTGTGGATGTGCAATGGCAAGGTAACGGAAATTGGACGGCCTGTCTCCTGAGACACGTGTTTAATTTGTTTTAGAAAGGTTAGCTCTATGAATTCAGTTTCTTTAACATTCAGTTATCGGCAACCAAATTGGGTATAGTTATTTCATTTGTTAAATTTTTTGAATCCCTGCTATTAAAACATACGTCTCAGAGGACAAACATGATACAGCTTTCAAAAGAATATTACAAAAGTGAAGATAGAAAATTCTAAGAGTAGTTTTGATAGGCTGAATTCTGGCCTAAATATATTTCAGAAATTTCCACAGGTACTGTGTCTTTTGTTTTTGTTTCTTGTTTTGAAGAAGTAACTTTTCTTTTTTAAAAAGAAAGTCCTTGTCTGGAACTGGTGGGCTCCCAAATATTTCAAATCCTGCTTTTAAGGACTCTTTTTGAACTCTGTATTTAGGGTTGGGATGTGTGTGTGCCCAGACAGCAATAATCATAACTCTTATACAGGGTGTATATCCAAAATACCAGTAGAAGTGATGTGTTTTGTATGGAATTGTTCTGGTGATGTTTCATAAGGTTGTTTATATGTAACAGTATTGTTTTAGTGTAGGTGTGCCTCTTCATGGGATGAGAAGCTTCCTATTCAAACCAGCTGGATGTTGGAAACAGCAAAGGAATAAACTTGAAACAGTAGCACATTGTACCTGTCTGACATGTCTGAGGAGCTTCATCCCAGTCTGGTACAATTCTATCACACATAATGAGATATTTCTGAAGAATGTGTCAGAAATTAGCAGGTCTGGATTTCAGGAAGTCATTTTCTTCCGGTTTGACAGAAACTATCCATGTGCCTTTATTTAGACCAGCTCAGTCTTGTAATCAGTCCTTGAAATTGTAAAGATAGGTTTGATTATGAAAATAAAGAAAGCTTTGAGCCATGTATTTAGTTTGCACACCGAACAGGTGCATGTAGCCTGTAGGGTTGGTAATGCAGCCAAAAACTTAGCCAGCAAAAACTATGCTCTACTCGTTGGCATTTTGGATGAGAGAAAGGTGGACAGTTTGACACAGGTTTAGTACTTGAGAATGAGCAAAAATGTACATCGCTGAAGCATAAATCTAATAATATCTATGTTTTCGGAATCTCTATCATATCGTCTTCAGATTGGCAGCAATTTTGATGGCCATGGTGCTGTTATTGGCAAAACCTAGTGCCCTCCATCTAAACCTACCCACTAAGAGTTTTAGCTTCACATTTTTACGGATATTGTCAGGAACCATGCCTTGTGGCACTTTCGACTAGGGTTGTTACCTCCCTTGAATTGCGCTACTGCATAATGGAAAGTAATTACTTGGAGAGGCAATCACACAAGCTGTAAATACAAGATGATATCAGAAATCATCATCTCGGAGGGAATTGTCGCCTGGGGCTAATCGTTGTTACATTGGTGAAAATTCAGGTGCCTGGCGGGCTGTCTTCCCCCCGACACCAGACAGCCCGACAAAAATTGTCACTATATCCTCGGACATTGTGTGCCTGCGGTCATTTCAAACTCTGCACATATGACCTGGATGGGGAATTGTTCTGCAATTTTGAGCTCAAAATAAACCAGCTTCAAAAACTTCCCAGTCTGATTTCTCCTCGCATGATTACTCTTCATATAAATTCCTCAGGGAACCCCTAAAAATATGGAGCATTGGAGAATTTTTTCTCTTGCTCTTATTTTCTTCTCCTTTGTTTTCTTGCTTGCCGCAGGCTTTTTGATTGCATTGCCCTACTGAGAACATCTGTGTCAACGTTTTCAATTTTAGATAAAAATGACCTTGACCAAAGAGGCTAACCAGGATTGAAATGATGGCCTTGGATGACCAAAAATGTTATGTGAGATAAAAATAATGGTTTATCACTTTTTATCCACCCAACTTTAGATGAGTCGTATAATGGTCTTGGATATTTTGGCTGTCCGTTTGTTTCCGTGTCCAGGGTACACCACTAATTTCTTTGCAGGCACAGTTTTAATTTTTGATCGACACAGAAGTGATGCCGGATTTCTAGCTTACATTTGTCCATTTGTACTGGTTGCTGCGGTACCTAATTGCTTTGCATAAGTGTTTTTAATTTTTGATTTATTCATAGACAGAGGTGATGATATGTGGTGCCAAGCTAACATTTGTCCATTTGTTTTGGTTGCTGTGGTAACTAATTGTTTTGCATAAGTGTTTTTAATTTTTGATTTAGTTATAAACAGCGGTGATGATATGTGGTGCCTAGCTTACATTTGCCCATTTTTGGGGTTGCCGTGGTAACTAGATTACTGATTTCATAAGTATACATTATTGATTGTATCGGATTCTGAATTGGTAATTTTCAGTCAAAATATTAGTTGTTCCTGCTAATTTGTTTTGTCACATTGTTCATTGTTCATTTTCAGTTTGTCATTTTGTCTGAATGCTTCTTACATTGCGTAGTTTACATACTCGTAATGCTTGTGGTATCACTTGTTGACACTTCAGTTATCAAAGATATCAACATTGTGTAGATTATTTTTTCTATGCCAAACTTTCAAACTTTATTTACCTCGAAGTAAATTTCTTCTCTTGCTTGCAGACTACATGTACATGTGACAAACTTGCAAATTGTGCTTTCAGATTAATTTTTCATTTGCGACTAGCAGTATTCACTTTTTGGTTTATTTTTTACTCACTGCAAACAGAATTCACTCGTAGTGTTACTTTGCACAACTCAGATTGCAAATGGTAAATGTCATATGTTCTGTAGTTTTTGTTAACATGAGATTTCCAAGGTTCACTTGTCATGATGTCAAGATACATGTACACTTGAGATAGTAATAACTGCTGCATCCTTTTAGTTTACATAACGACAGATACACATGTGCAGGTACGCACTGTATGACCCTGATTTCTTCCAGTATCAGAGATGTGGGTCAAAAGGAACTGGCAACCCCTGAAGCAGAGGGTATCATTAGATCAAGATCATTGTGGCAGGGTGGGTGGACTGGCTGAAAACTGGGGCAGAATTAATCGACCAGTGCTTCGCTACGCTCATATTCCTGAATGCCCTGGTCATCACCCCAGGCTGGACTAGAGGACATCAATATTGCTCCACAAAACCTGCAGAATATTGCCATGCAGTAAAGCTTCACCGCAACAAAATGGGGAAAAGTGATAAACATAGAATCTGTGAAGTACCCATACATGTGCATGGGATTTATGGGTAGATGTGTTTAAAATGGCACAATTTTGTATTTTATTATTTATTTATTTATTTTTTTAACTTGTAAAATATGTTAAAATGTTAATTTAAAATGTTTGCAGTGTTTTTTTTTTTTTTCACCGAATTAAATACATATCTTTCAACTCACTTCATGTGTGATCTTCAAGTGTTAATGAAATTATGTCTTTCAATGCAAATGTTAGTTTTAGTTCGACCTACTGTTTCCATGTGAGTTCACGAAAATTATACTTACAAGGTAAGACATATTGACATTCCAGAGTGCTGCAGAATGAAAAGAGTGCGACAGAGTGAAAAGTTTTCAAAAGTTCAAATGTATCTGTTTATTTATGGCAAACAAAAGCTTCAGACTTTCTGCAACGCTACAGATGTGACAAATTCAGTTGGAAGGTTTTAAACAAATTTATGGTTGTGAATTAGATAATGTTTCAATTTAGCATGTATTTGTTGGGAGATGTCAGTCACTATCTTCTGCTGTTGTCACTTCATTAAATGTAAGGAGGTAGAAGAAATGGCCCTGGATGGCTAGGCTCCCCGGACATGGGTATTGATTTCTCTATCATCTGTGTCAGTGGCCGTCGTCAGCTGATCAGAGAGCAAGTTGGCTGCGTAACTATGAAAAGCAGGCCGGGCTTCTGTAACAGACCTTGCCATAGTCAATAAAACACATCGAGGGTGATTCAACTTTCTCAGCGATCACCGTAGCATTGATCTGCTAGCCTGACAGAGGCCTAGATACTGACCCACTTACATGGGACTGGCACACAAATCAGCCTAATTAGTATGCTCCCAGTTCGACCTAATTAATTGTCTTCTTGCATGGAAGAAGTAGCAGACGCTCAGTTTGAACTGAGTACTCAACAGACTCTCAGTTTGACTTGAGTAATATTGTCTCAGTTTGGACTTAGTAACGGGCTCTTAATTTGTCTTGAGTATCAGATTTTCACCTTGAATTGGGTAACAGGCTCTCTGATTGACCTGAGTAACAGGTTATCATTTGACCTGAGTAACAAGCTCTCATTTGACCTGAGTAACATGCTCTCATTCGGCCTGACTTGCAGGCTCTCATTTTGACATCAGTAACAGGCTATCATTTGACCTGAGTAACAAGCTCTCATTTGACCTGAATCACAGGTTCTCATTTTGACCTGAGTAACAGGCTCTTATTTGACCTGAGTAATGGGCTATCATTTGACTAGAGTAACGTGCTCTCAGTTTGACTTGAGTAACAACCTCTCATTTGACCTGACTCACAGGCTCTCATTTTGACCTGAGTAACGGGCTTTCAGTTTGACCTGAGTCACAGGTTCTCATTTTGACCTGAGTATCAGGCTTTCAGTTTGACCTGAGTAAGAGGCTGTCATTTGATTAGATTAACAGGCTCTCAGTTTGACTGGTGTAACAAGTCTCCCAGTTGACCGTATTAACAATCTCCTCATTGTCCTGAGTAACAGGCTCTCATTTGGAGGTATAACATGCTCTCATTTGGAGGTATAACAAGATCTCATTTGGAGGTATAACATGATCTCATTTGAAGGTATAACATGATCTCATTTGGGGGTATAACATGCTCTCATTTGGAGGTATAACAAGCTCTCATTTGGAGGTATAACGTGATCTCATTTGAATGTATAACATGATCTCATTTGGAGGTATAACATGCTCTCATTTGGAGGTATAACATGATCTCATTTGGAGGTATAACAAGCTCTCATTTGGAGGTATAACATGATCTCATTTGAATGTATAACATGATCTCATTTGGAGGTATAACAAGCTCTCATTTGGAGGTATAACATGCTCTCATTTGGAGGTATAACAAGCTCTCATTTGGAGGTATAACATGATCTCATTTGAAGGTATAACATGATCTCATTTGGGGGTATAACATGCTCTCATTTGGAGGTATAACAAGCTCTCATTTGGAGGTATAACATGATCTCATTTGAATGTATAACATGATCTCATTTGGGGGTATAACATGCTCTCATTTGGAGGTATAATATGCTCTCATTTGGAGGTATAACATGCTCTCATTTGGAGGTATAATAAACTCTCATTTGGAGGTATAACATGATCTCATTTGGAGGTATAACAAGCTCTCATTTGGAGGTATAACATGATCTCATTTGGAGGTATAACATGCTCTCATTTGGAGGTATAACAAGCTCTCATTGCAAGGTTTGGAATAACCTGAGTGAGCATAAAATATAACATCAGCATTACACATGAGTCTGTGTTGCAAAAATGTTCTCCAAGGCCTATAAAAGCTGTAAGTTTTTTTGGGCATAGATTTCCCAAGTTTTTGCTAGAAATCACAAAATTTCTCGACAAATGGTAGTTAAAACCTGCTGTTTATTTTTAGACTGGGTTTATTGCACTGTTCCTGGTACTGCGGTCTGTGGTGACATTCAGCCATGACCTACTTCCTTCTCTCTAACAAGTTTTCTTGGAATTCTATTGATTTATTGATTGTGTGAGTGACAGCCAATTTCACTGTCGCTGTGTCTAGGCTGGGCAAAAATTTCTGGTCGCCGCTGAAAAATCTAAAAATAGATCCTTGAAGGCCTACTGTCACCCAAATGAGGCAAAAGCAAGTGTTATCTAATAGCATGATATGAGTTTGCAGTCAAGATTATGGCATTCGTCGCAAATTGTTGAACAGTGTACAGGATTCATCATTCCTTTCCTTGTTGAGTTATATGCTCTCTGGAAGCATGTTAACCTGATATTCCAACATGAATAATGAGCTAGATTTTAAATGCACAATATACCTTTTGATTTTCAATTCCGAGTACTTTTCCTCAACAATCTCTAAAGGCTTTCCCAGCTCCTAGGCTTTCATAGGGCCAGAGGTGAGAATACTGTTAAACAAACATCCATCTGCAACAAGAGTATTTTCCGATCTAGCTCAAGTAATGCTGGTTCTAAGTGATTTCATGTCAGAAGATTTCATTTACATTGGACTAACACCATACTCGAATATTTCAATTGTATAACGACACCTACATCCACCGACCATCGGGAGGTTTTTTCAGAATACATGTTAGATACATGTGAAGTACATGTACGTGTGAAGGATGCATGTGAAATACATGTACGTGCGAAGGGTGCATGTGAAATACATGTACGTGCGAAGGGTGCATGTGAAATACATGTACGTCCAAAGGGTGCATGTGAAATACATGCACATGCGAAGGATGCATGTGAAATACATGTATACAAAAGGATGCATGTGAAATATATATACATGCGAAGGATGCATGTGAAATACATGTACGTGCAAAGGATGCATGTGAAATACATGTATACAAAAGGATGCATATGCTATATATGTACATGAGAAGAGTGCCTATGAAATACATGTACAGTGCATGAAAATGTACAATGATTTGAGTGGTTTCCTCCACTGCCTATCATTGATGCTGATGTCACGCCAAATACGCCTTTATATAATTTGCGTGCATTGAAATTGATTGGCATGCAGTCAGAATGGCTTTGCTTTTCACACATCACCTTCTAGTGCAGATTGGCCTGAATACACTGGGTCTAGGTAATTGCTGATCTGAAAGTGCCGTTTGGAATTCTTTTCTAATGACGTCACAATATGTCACATGTCCGTTATAGCGCAGGATTCCATGTCTTGAACACATGTAATCAAATTGAGGTTATTGAAACAGGTACACAGCTCATAAGCTGTGAATCTACATGGTTTATCTAGCTATATTTAAAGCCAATTGATTAAGGGTTTAACACCACCGTAGCGTTATTGGTTTAAACCCGATTGCACTCACCCTTGTTTCTTACGTCGTCAAATCCTGAGAATGCGGATGATTGTCGTGTAACCCTATACCACTGGCCCTTGTTTCATACCATGTCAAATCCTGAGAAAGCGCGGAATTCAAGGGATTTGATTTCGTACGAAACAAGTCCAATGGCATCGCGTTACACAACAAACACTAAGACGATGGGGTTACTCTATTCTACACCCCAAAAAGGAAGAAAATGAAGCAAGAAAGGTGTAGTTCAGGTTGCTGTCTCTTTCAGTCCCTCTGCAAAGGTCATGCATTTGACAAATGAATGACAGTCCTAGGTCATTGGAGTTGATGTAGATATTTCAAGGTTATATATGTACATGTATGATGTTGGGTCTCATTGTTGTATAATGTAGAAATGTAAAAGTATACTGGTTGTGGATGGTTGTGGGTTTCCCCTGGGCTCTGCCCGATTTCCTTCCACCATAATGCTGCATGATGTAGAATTGTAAAAGTATACTGTACAAGGAGCCTCTCACCAATGCGGTCGCTTTGAGTTCAAGTCCTGCTCATGCTGGTTTCCTCTCCGGCTGAATGTGGGAAGGTCTTTCAGCAACCTGTGGATGGTCGTGGGTTTCCCCTGGGATCTGCCCGGTTTCCTTCCACCATAATGCTGCATGATGTAGAATTGTAAAAGTATACTGTACAAGGAGCCTCTCACCAATGCGGTCGCTTTGAGATCAAGTCCTGCTCATGCCGGCTTCCTCTCCGGCCGAATGTGGGAAGGGCTTTCAGCAACCTGTGGATGGTCGTGGGTTTCCTTCCACCATGATGCTGCATGATGTAGAAATGTAAAAGTATACTGTACAAGTATTAGGATGTCGTATAGCTGAACTCAGATTTCAAGATCATGAAACACGTTTCTTTTCCCCGCGTCATGGCATCTGAGTGAAAAATAGCAAAAAATGTAGAAAACAAAAGCGATATCTATAAACTGTGCAAAATAAAGCATTTATCACTGAAGGAAATTCCGATATTTCACCTGAGTATAAATTATAAAAGTAAAACTAACATGCAAACAAACTCAAATTCTTTTATTTGTAGAAATAATGGCGTGAAATAATATTATTCTGGGAAGTGTGGGAGGTAAGCGTACTGGCCGGTGTGTTGCCTGACACACTAGACGTTTGAAAGGTCATCCCTGTTTAATATGTATATTTGCACACGGCCTGCAACTAACAAAGTGGTAGAATACATATCTATGCACATTCTGTTTGGGTATGTCAGTGATATTTTCTAGTATCTTCTCTAATAAAACTTTACTACAGAATCATTGGTGAAATGGATATATATATATATATATTTGTATATATATGTAAATACACCCTATAGCATGTATATGAGCAAGGAATTAAAATGGTGCAGTGGAAAACTTGCTCAGTAATAAAAGCATTTGCTATTATGCTCATTTGACATGAGCATATAAGTTTATAGGCATATTGACCTAGTTTATAGGCATAATGACCTAGTTTATAAGCCCAATGACCTAGGAGCCTTTCACCAATGCGGTCGATGTGACTGCAAGTCAGCTCATGCTGGCTTCCTCTCTGGTCATATGTGGAGAAGTCATCCAGCAAACTGCGGATTGTTGGGGGTTTCTCTCCAGCTCTACCCGATTTTGTCCCACCATAATGCTGGCTATGGTCATCGAAATATAATATTCGTGAGTACATCATAAAACCCTAATGAAACAAGAAATAAATTAGTTGACAAACCACTGCCCAGAGTTTTTCTCTGTGCATACCAGTCCTGACACATTCAAAATCAATGGCTTAAATATCATTAGAGGGGCCTCTGTGGCTCAGATGGTTAGCGCACTAGCACAGCTTTATGACACGGGAGCCTCTCACCAATGCGGTCGCTTTGAGTTCAAGTCCAGCTCATGCTGGCTTCCTCTCCGGACGTATGTGGGACGGTCTGTCAGCAACCTGGGGATGGTCATGGGTTTCCCCCAGGCTCTGCCCGGTTTCCTCCCACCGTAATGCTGGCCGCTGTCGTATAAGTGCAATATTCTTGAGTATGGTGTAAAACACCAATCAAATAAATAAATAAATTAAATATCGTTAGCAGAACCTATCTAAAAATGGGAAATTAATGTCATTCTTTAGGAATTAAACTGTTTGTGAATTTTGTTTTTCAGCAAAATAAAAAACTGCATCGCACATAGTATGAAAGTGATGGAGCAATATTTGGTAAGAGTAAAACATACAGCACTTTATATATGTATATGTGTATGTATGTACATGCGTTAATATAGGAGATGTGAAGGCCTAATGAGTGGCGCTTTGACACAGGTTCCCTTTCATAACAGCAAACACCAATTTGCACATGGATGAATGAAGCAAATGATTCGCTGTGACTATGGAAATTATCAATGGTTTGTTCTGTGGGTTCCACATAAAGCCAGTACATTGATCCATGGCCTGGTTTCTGAGGCTTATGCTCCTCTTGTCTCCCAGATTGTTTGCTTTGGGACTCGCCACCCGACAAGGGACCCAAGGCCAGGGAAACATGCCATTCACTGTTTGTCGAGTGGGAGGAGCCTAACTGTCGTCATGACCGCTGCGTATTTGTTTATCCCGGGATCCTGGAAAAAAGTTGCTGCAGTACACACATAGTGCTCCGAGATTTGTTTGGATGCCCAGTAGGGAATGTACATGTAACAAAATTCTCATTTTCCTTCAGGGAAAAGTTGCTCTCAGCTAGTGCTGGAGGTCTACAGATGTATATAAATGGCTACGGTAAATGTAAATGGCTCATTTACACCTTTACTGTCATTGCTCAGTGTGTTACTTTGGGAAGTCCCTATAGCTGAACTTTCCTGGGTAAAAGTGCATGTATATTTGGGATTTATGTTTTGGAACTCAACAACAGAATGGAAACAAACGGTTACATTATTATGGTGTGTTTGTTTGAGACACGTTTTTCATTTTATGTTATAAGTCCATTTTTTTACACAAATACAAGACTGTCCAAAAGTAGTTTTCACTATAATAATGCTCATTGGATGTGTTTGTGTTAAAGGTCAGATATAACAGTAGCTTTAATAGTACCTACGTATACTGTAAATGTCTTTTTATTCGTGTGCATAAACTTTTGCGGATTTGGTAAGACGACACACTCACGGGAATCAACCTTCGCGGATCTTAACAGAATGATAAACGAAAATCAAACTTAATACAGAAACGTCAGGTAATAAAACAATTCAAGCATTGGAGTAAGAATGTTATCATTTAAACTTGTTTGCACCTGTAAGATGTGTAACTTGATCAGACAAAGGAAGTTAATCCTCCTTGTCTTTTAATCTTTTGAAGACTGTTAATCTTTATAAGACGAAGCCCTTACCTGCTGTGTTAGCAAATATTCCTGTCGCTCACTCTGGGAGACGACGAAGTATTAAATGTGATATAAATAAATCCCACTGTTTAATTCTCGTGCATCAGCTGGGTGAGCGGAACTTTGGGTGAACTGTGACAGATTTGAGTAAATTACATACAAGTCATCATTATTAAAAGGAAGTTTGAAGTGCGGAAACCCTCAAGCGGTGTATCGGGCGCGTCGGAAAGGTGATCTGACTGGCAATACAGTTGATAAAAAAACAGCCTCTCTCATCGTATGTATATCGTATCACGTAGACACGCCCAACGTCGCATTGTGGCGATACTTAGACGGAGCCAGGCCTCTTTAAAAGAAAGCAAGATTAACTGACGATCAATTAAGCTGGATTTGTGAAAGCTGAAATACATTCTAATTAGGTATTATTAGCGTGTTTGAAAAAGTATTACAACTGTAGTGCTTGTTAACAAATTTATAACTTAGGCATGCAACATTAATAAATTGCTTACATGGGTTTTATAGTCAATGGCACTTATTTTCGCGGAAATGTGTTTGCCACAAAATCCGCGAATGTTAGTATCACGCGAATAAAAAAGCATTTACAGTATTTAATTTTCTGTTTACTGACTGTGCATGCCATTGTTCTCCAGGGGCCCTTAGTGGTGATCATCAGTAGACACAGCTTTTTCATATAGTCTTGCAAATAGTTTGCTGAATATGGCTTGCTTTCCACCATTTATTACCAATGTCACATGTGGAAAAAGTCCACCAGTGTAACTTACCCAATGGTCAGGGATTAGCCAATGGCACTTTGGTTTCCTCTACCCACAATCAAGCCTAGAAATAATGAAGTTTGTACCGGATATAATGGCAAATCTTACAGCATTATTAAAAAAGTTCCACAGTGGTATCTACATGGCAGTTTTGTACTGTATCAAACAGTTGGACATTGTCGAAATACTATTTGGTGCAGGACTATTTTCAGGTTTGACAATGTACTTATACTAGTTCACTAACATATGGCAGAAGTTCTTCAGTAGGACGTTAAACATTTTAAACATTAAAATAAAAAAATCGTGTGCGAAAGATGCTAGATGTATGGCCGGCCTACTGTACAAAGGACTGCTAGATGTATGGCTGGCTTACTGTACAAAGGACTGCTAGATGTATGGCCGGCTTACTGTACAAAGGACTGCTAGATGTATGGCCGGCCTACTGTACAAAGGACTGCTAGATGTATGGCCGGCTTACTGTACAAAGGACTGTTAGATGTATGGCCAGCTTACTGTACAAAGGACTGCTAGATGTGTGGCCGGCTAACTGTACAAATGACTGTTAGATGTATGGCCGGCTTACTGTACAAAGGACTGTTAGAAGTATTGCCAGCTTACTGTATAAAGGACTGCTAGATGTATGGCCGGCTTACTGTACAAAGGACTGTTAGATGTAAGGCCGGCTTACTGTACAAAGGACTGCTAGATGTATGGCTGGCTTACTGTACAAAGGACTGCTAAATGTATGGCCAGCCTACTGTACAAAGGACTGCTAGATGTATGGCCAGCTTACTGTACAAAGGACTGCTAGATGTATGGCCGGCCTACTGTACAAAGGACTGCTAGATGTATGGCCAGCTTACTGTACAAAGGATTGCTAGATGTATGGCCGGCTTACTGTACCAAGGCTTTCTAGAGCATAGTCCAGACTTTCTCTGAAAACAGCTGGCCTAATCCATTTGATTGAAGCATGGCTTTAAATCAACAGAGTAAACGGATAGGAACAGTTGATATACAGATCTGATCAAAGATGTATTGATTATGATGACCTGGTTTTTCTTCACCCCTGGGAACATATTTCCATGTATGTACATCTGATGAAAACAGACGTGCCAGGCCCAAGGGTTTCTCTTCTATCTTCCGTTTTTCTTTCAAGATGGGATATGAACCAGCAATACAAATGTTCCTCTCTTTTTCACGCTGACAAAAACGCCAAAGAACAAACAGAGATTGAATATGAAGACAATTGTGTGTGTGTTGCTGTAACTCTCTCAGACACCAAGTGTCTGAACTTTAAACAATTATAAGTCGATATCCATTCTATAAAGTTAAGGGGAAAATTTCTTTTTGACAGTGGTTTCCTCACCCCTATGCGTGAATGATGTAATGTACATTTAAGAGATAAAGTCTGACTTAAATCACGAATGCAATGAAAAAACATACATTGTGATGAACTTACAGTATTATTTACATGGCAGTTTTGTCATGTGCCAAACCGTTTTCCCCTGTCAAAATACTGTGCTGTGTGCAGGACATAATTGCTGCTTATTTCCAGGCTTATAGTAGGCGGTATATTACCATCTCAGTGTGATTGAATACTGTCATGTTATCTGCAGGAGTTGTCTCCCTTTACAGTCGTTTGTGATGACTGCTAATCACTCTTGGTAGCTTGCAGTTCAGCTTGTTTGCACATAAACGGTTGTAGTGTTGTCCTGTTCAAGTTCTAGGACGTGGGAAGCTATGAGTAGTTATCAAAGTTACCATGATTAATGGATTTACAACTTTGCGTTGTTTCTTTCGAAGGGTTACAAGTTTGTTTTGCAGATGGACATGTTGTTCATATTGTACAAAAATTAAACCATTCTCACCGGAGCTGACCAAATCCTTCGAAGTTGTTGTAATCTTTTTTTTAAAACTACAGCAAATGAACCTGTATATGTATGATTTCATCAATCTTTAAATAACTTTAGAATGCCATTTTTAGGAATTTTGGGGGACATTCCGGAAATTTGAAAGGAAAAGGCCAATGTTTTATGGCTATCTTTGTGTCACAATTCACTCAAGTCTTACAGGATTATTATAATCTCAAAGTTAAACATTTAATTTTCGAAGTAGATCATTTTTCCCAGAGGCTCTGTCTGGCAATATGTTACTTGGTGGATTGGCTTGGGAGGCAAGTGTGTATAAACACACAAACCTCTCATTTTATCCCTCTTTGTGGTCTCAGGCAAATGTGATCTCTTCATGTGTTTTATGGGCACATTTTTACCTGCATTAGTTACAAATGCAGGAAAATATAATAAAATGTTTAAAGTTGCAGATGTTATTTAAGGTTTAAATTGGTGAATATTAAAAATTCCCTCAGCTAGTATATTTTAACAAATGAAAATTTAATTCAGGCTATGCATATTATAGGTTTCATGTTAATGAAAAAATAAATTGTAATACACAATAATATTAATAATATGCAATGAAGTGTTCATTGATTTTAAGGAAGGGGGAAAAGTCTTTGTCTTTATACTGCCAAATATTTAACTAAAAATATAGAGTGTTATACAATATGTATGTAATTAATACTAGCTGTTGTCGATGTTGGAGGTTAGGGAGAAAGCTTGCTTTTATGAAACACAAAATATAGTTGGTTTGGCCTTTAAAAGTACATATACATGTAGGAAACAAAGCTAATAAAACACCGCTACAAAAGAATAGGAACAAAATTGGACAAAAAGAGCGAGTTAGAATGTGACATCTGACAGTGTAAACATGTAGTGGACAAAGGTACATCTAGATGTTGAAATGACAGTGATATTTAGAGAATTCAGCAAAGTTAAATGTTTTGCTTTCATGACATGTTCAACATAGCCCCTAGATGTAGCTGGCAATGCTGTGTGCATTGGTCTCCAGAAGATGTCAGGACTCATTGAAAAAGTCCTGGAAAAAAATGAGGTGTGAAAATCAAATACAGATGAGGACTTCACTTGTGTGGTGATTTGGGGCATGTACATGTTGTATGTGTGTAAACTAGAACAGTGTAGAAACACCTGGATTTGATCAGCCCTGGTTTTAATCTATTCGGAGGACAGTATGAATGGTGGTAAACTCTCATCATTAAACTGTGTGAGGCGTTATACTGGCATTAGATGTGTCTCTGTTCTCAATTTGTGTGTCACTGATGGTATGCACAGTGCTGGCATAAGGTGACTCCTGTCATTAAGCTATTTTTGTGAGGAGTTTATGGCTGGCATTAGATGTGTCTCTGTTCTCAATTTGTGTGTCACTGATGGTATGCACAGTGCTGGCATAAGGTGACTCCCGTCATTAAGCTATTTTTGTGAGGAGTTTATGGCTGGCATTAGATGTCTGTCTATTCTCAGTTTGTGTGTCACTGATGGTATGCACAGTGCTGGCATAAGGTGACTCCCGTCATTGAGCTGTTTGTGTGAGGAGATTATGACTGGCATTAGATGTCTCTCTGTTCTCAATTTGTGTGTCACTGATGGTATGCACAGTGCTGGCATAAGGTGACTCCCGTCATTAAGCTATTTTTGTGAGGAGTTTATGGCTGGCATTAGATGTCTCTGTGTTCTCAATTTGTGTGTCGCTGATGGTATGCATAGTGCTGGCATAAATTGACTCCTGTCATTAAGCTATTTTTGTGAGGAGTTTATGGCTGGCATTTGATGTCTGTTCTCAATTTGTGTGTCACTGATGGTATGCATAGTGCTGGCATAAGGTGACGCCCGTCATTGAGCTGTTTGTGTGAGGAGATTATGAGTGGCATTAGATGTCTCCCTGTTCTCAATGTGTGGGTCACTGATGGTATGCACAGTACAGTACACAGAAGATGCACTTGTACACTACATAGTGTTGTTGATCTAAAGTTTAGCATATTTCAGGCAACACAATTTTGTTTGATTCTAACTGATTCATCAACTTTGCAGGGCAATAAAAAAAAGCTTGTATGTGAAGTTTAATTAATTTCTTACTAGAAATATTTTTGTGATGACATCCAAAGTATCATTTTAAGACCTTTATAAGTTTCTGAAAGTATCTGTTTACATGCTAAACGTTATGTGAAATACAGTGGATATTGTATATACATTGAGTCAGATGTACCATATGGAGATCTCTCTATTGATTGCTGTCAACGTCTCATTGTGAATTATGTCATGTAGGCCAACTGCATTGATCATTCTTCATTATGAAGTCTTGTGGATGGAGGACATCATCAGTTCTGTGAAAGACACCTTGTCCTTCTGTCCTTAGGACAGTTTTCCTGTTTTTACATGTCCAAGATACATGTATAGGATCTGATGTCTGGAATATGTACATGTCACTTAATGATGTACTGTTGACCTTGCTTGGAAACTCTTCAAATGCATGTACCAAGATTCAAGGTTATGACTTAATCAAAGTGCGACTGCCTTACATTGAGGTCTTCCCAATTTCTGGTGGAAAAGCTTTTAAGAAGATCGATGGAAAGCAGTCCTTTTTTGCATACTTTTCTGTTATTGTTGAAGCAAATCCTTGTTTTTAAATAATTGCCTAATTATCTTTTTTGACTGTCTCCAGACCGGCCTGCTTGTACGATTTTGGCGTATTTTGTACGCCATAGATGTAGAAAATACGATAGTAGGCCAAAGACGTAGAAAGAACGCTAAGTTGTCATACATGGAAGAAAATAAAATCAAGTCTGATTTGCTGTTTTTATTTTTATACTGGTCCGTTTTTAGTGTCTGATCCACTATTTTAGTATTACCCATTTCAGCGAAGATACAATAGAAACCTCCCTCCCCCACCCCCCCACCCACTTGCAAATTGATATGGCTTAAATGTGGCATGTCAAGGGTGTGTTGAGTTTTGGTTCTCTTCAAGCAATGAGCATTTTGGCAGGGATAAGCATTATCTGAATTACCCATTTTGGCTGATTCTCAGAGTTTTGTAGTATTAATTTTATAAGGATGTTTTAAGATTTGCATGGCAGGTTGGATGAAACCCTACCGGAAGAACGTTAGCTCACATGTACATTGATATCTTCCTCCACACTTGGTGGATTGTAATTAATAGGTATACAATCCGCAATATTGACTTTTATGTTTTGCAAGGTAAGCATTGTATTCAGGAAGTCAGTTGTAGGTTTAAGTATTGATCACCAGGAACATTCAATTGTGAACTTTGTCTGTCCCATTGACATTGTCAGCTCATCAGCTCTTTTAGCAGCTCCTATTGTAAAGTTGCCGTGTTCCATGCTGGTTGATAGATTTGGGGTCAGTGGGTCAGGGATTAAGGATCAAAGATCTGTTACATGTTGTTGTGGCAACCAATAGATAACTTATTTGAGCAGGGCATCACCTATACCTCCCCCACCCCCACCCCTATGTAAAATTCTACCTGCAAACTAAAGATCCCTAGTGTCGTTGTCCTTCACCTCTTTAGTCCACAAAAACTTCACGTGTAAGTATGACTGAAGTACAGGTTTGTGGGTGGAGCGAACAGAAGTGTCACCACTTCTTGGCAGGTACATTTACATCTAGCAGATAGATGTCCTGAATTAAAGCCATAACTGCGTGACCCAGGAGCCTCTCACCAATGAGGTCGCTGTGAGTTCAAGTCCAGCTCAAACCTGTAAGTGGGAAAGTCTGTCAGCAACCTACGGATGGTTGTGGATTCCTCCTCCGCGGCCCCCACCCCCCAACGCCCGCCCCCCACCCCCCAACCCCCGCCCCCCAACCCCCGCCGCTGCCTAGTTTCCTCCCACCATGATGTTGGCTGGCAGCGTCATTAGGGAAATATTCTTGAGTGTGGCATAAAACACCATTCAATAAAATCAAAACCATAGCTTTGATTTGTTTTGTAGCTGGATTTGAGGCTGTGACCTTATTGGTGGATTGTCTGGTGAGAACACTCTAGCTGACTTAGCCAGCCAGGACCCATGTCATTGACTGAGGTTCTAGGCCTGGTTTCATGAAGCACTCTTAACGTTGTGTTCACTTAACTACCACGGCAACCAATACTGTAGGCATTACATCCTCATTGTAGTGGAGAGCTTGTAGCCTTAAGAGAGCTTTGTGAAACTGGGCTCTGTTCCTAGCCCTAGTGCATGAGCGAGTTGTGACTATTTTGACTTTATACAACCTGGTTGAAACCAATTTTCTCGGAGCCATCCCAAATTTTCTAGGATCACTTAATTTTCTCCTAAAATACACTTCAGAAGTTGTAATGGAAGTTTTCAAAGAAGATAATTTCTGATCCTTCTGTAGCCTTTAGAAGAACTGAACCAAAATTGTGGTTTATTGTATGGTAAACTAATATTGGGTGTGGTGCATATGGTATAGGTACATGATCACCACAGAGTAAAGAAGATGTACCACCAACTGTCTCTATTGATTACAAGTAATGGCCTCTTTATGATGCTTGAACTTCCTGTGACCCACTGACATACTGCTATTGACAAAATCCTGGAGCCTTGTTCTCAGCCTATATCAATCGATCCACCCAAGTTTATAGTGCAGGAAAATGGAGTATACTTATTGTGGAATTTCACTTAACATGACTGCCACATCAGCTTCAGTCTTTTAGGTTATTTATTTGATTGTTCTTCAACGCCATACTCAAGAATTTTTCATTTCAGTGTGCGATGGTAGTGAGTGGATGCCTGGGGTGAAGCAGAGCACTGTGACACACCATCATAGTACTGACATTGCAGGGCACTGTGACACTTATCCACATCACTGTCACATTGTCAGGGGACTCTGACACATCATGGCACTGTGATACACCATTGTAGTACTGACATTGCAGGGGCCTCCGTGGCTCACTTGGTTAGCGTGCTAGTACAGTGCAATGACCCAGGAACCTCTTACCAATGCAGTCACTGTGAGTTCAAGTTCAGCTTATGCTGGCTTCCTTACCGGCTGCACATGGGAAGGTCTTCCAACAACCTGCAGAAGGTCGTGGGTTTACCCCAGGCTCTGCCTGGTTTCCTCCCACCAAAATGCTGGTTGCCATCGTATAAGTGAAATATTCTTGAGAAAAAAATAAATACTGACTTTGCCAGAGCACTGTAACACCTATCCACATCACTGTGACATTGCCAGGGAACTGTGGCACATGGCATTGTGATACACCATTGTAGTACTGACATTGCAAGAACACTGTGACACTTACCCACATCACTGTGACATTGCCAGGGGAATGAGACACATCTTTAGGGCACTGCCAGATCTGTGATGCCAGAGCACTGAGACACATGTCCAGAGCAATGTGACATTGCCAAGGCACTGTGACACATCATCACTATGCATTATTGAGACATGTCATCCACCAAAGCACTGTGCAGATCCCATCATATAACACATGTGGAGGGTATGGATATACATGTAGGTGTGGGAGGGTGGGGTTCCTCTTGCTCCGTCTGTGGTGTCCATGGATCAGGTTTTGGTCACGTCTTGATGATTGTCACCTGCGTCACCTGTACCTGACATTCCAGTTGTCCGATTCATCCATTCTGACATGCATCAGCTAACCCAACTGACACACGCCCCACTTGTTATATGTGGAATTTGGAATTTGAATTTCTGTCTTACTTTTTTCTCAATGTATATTTTCTTTAGCAGCTCCCCTCTCCCCCGCACCCCCCCCCCCCCACCACCAAAAAAAAAATCTCCACTATCTGGCTTTAGTTTCTGTGTTACCTTCAACACAGAATTTTGACCTACTCTGTGACATGCCGTGTACATATATATAACTCACAATGTACATGTAGAAATACAGACGTCTGTATGTGTACTTGTACATGTAGAATTATAAATGTCTGTATGTGTACTTGTACATGTAGACGTGTATAAAGACATCCATGTGTACTTGTACATGTAAAGGGACCTAGTGGAAGCTGTTAAATTGTAAGCCAAGTCAATGAATTGTTATGGGTCTCTGGATAAATATGTACACCAAGCCTGTTTGTTTGTTTTTCTTTTTAACTGAAACATTTGCAACAGAGTGCAAATGTTCCAAAGTGTTATTCTATACTGATCTCTCTTTATGTTTGTTTTTTAATGTCTACTATGTATGAGATCCACTTGTTTCTGTTTCAGAGGCTACTTTAACAATTAAAGGCATAACCTGCACAATTTGGATGCAGTTCTTCACTTTTGAATATTAAAAAATATACATATATATATATTCAGAACAAAGGGAATTTGTAACATGCCAGGTGTCACCATTTACAAAGGTCTGTATTTATTTTAAATAAATCCCAGGAGAGTTCTGTTCATTGTATATGTAAGTCATAAGAAATGGGAATAAAAGAACAAATAAGAGAAAACAGGTTTATTCAAATTGTGAACTTGATTTATATGTGGAATTGATTTATAATGAACTTCTTATTTCAAAAGAAGCCTGAAAGTGTCAAAATATAATGTACTCAAGACAGCAGTCTGTTTATATCTCCTCTGTTTGTAGGGCAAAGCTTAGTTGATGAATTTCATGATCGCTGACTCTATCTTTTGCTTTATATTTTGCGTTATATTTTATGAAAAGTACATGTATGTATTTTTTGCTGTTTTCAGTGAGTTTCAAGCAAAATAAAAGTTGAAAAATTGACCTGTGTCACATATCTATAACACTTAACCATGTTTCACATTGTCAACTACATATATATTTCATTTCTGATGAACAACAACAACTTGGTAAATTTTGGAGGCACATTAACAACAGAACTGTATGGAATCAACTGTTTTAATGATGCTTTTGTAAATATCAGAAGAGATATACAGCCCTTTCCATGTAAGCATGCTCTAAAATCTGACCAACAGCCATCCTCTGGTTACACTTTGGTTTGTACTTGTTAACATTCCCATTCAAAATAAACAACAACCAAAAAAATAACTTACATTTCTTGTGGTGTGTATTTAGAAGTCTGGCAATCTCAAATCTGTAGGTGCACTTGCACTTGCTCTGCAGGCTGGTTCAGCTGTCTGACTGTGACAGATGTCAGAAAGTAGGTCATAATGTAAAATTCAAAATAGTTGTTAGTGTTCCTGCTAAACTGTATTTGTTGATGGTCGGAGCCCTTTATTTGTGCATTAAACCTATGGTTTCGCAAATTTATGAAAAACAACTGCCTTGTCAGATTAAGTTTTTTTTAGGCTAAGATATATGTACCCATGCTGCATCCACATCCTCGTTCTTTAGGCTTCTGGGGATTTTTTCTTTTTTTAACAGCGTGGTAAAAATTCTCTTTATACCGACATGCAAGATGTATTTTCTGGTCACCTACTTGTAACATGATTGTCTAGAGGGATTCTTGCAAGTTAAGCAGACCAATTGCTTAAAGAGGAAACTGTCCACTACGAACAGGTTTCAAGATCGTAGACATCGTAGATTTGTGGCACAACAGGGTCATATTGCGAATTCTGTTATATATTCCTACTACATGTAATATTGAATGTCAGCGGGTAAAAATTCAGATGTTCGCTACGGAACACATTCACTAGACGACTTGCATCACAACACTTGATCTTGGGTGACGTAAGGACAAAGTAAGGTGGTTTTCACAGGTGTTCATCCCACTGTCAATTGAATTCATTAACACAGGCAGCATTGACGTCATGCGAATAAATAAGCAAGACAACATGTTCGCACATACCGAGAAATTTGTTCAAACTAATGAGAAATGCTGGAAACAAATAATCAGAATTCAGTTACTACAAGCATGCTTTGCTCCACCTGTTTGGAGTGGCAGGGCTAGAATTTAAGCAGAAAGTCTAACTGGCCAGCAGGACCCGTATTCCCAGAGTTCTACTGGTCCCGACAACATGAAAAGGGCACGCTTGGTACCCCCATAACAAGCACTTTAATAAAACGGCTCATTTCTTTGGAAACAAATTGGGTGTTACAAGTGAAAGTCTTGCTTGAAACAAAACAATTCCTAATTTTAAAAAAATTGTAAAGTACGACGTTAAACACCAAGCACTCAATCACTCACTCAAGGCGGATTCGGTACAAACCCAGTCCTGAAATGCTCACTAGTTATCTTCTGTTGGCGGTTTTAGAAGTGCATATAAGTATTGCTTCTAAGTACATATATGTATTGATATGTTGTGCTGGCCTCCGTCAGGCTGCTTCAACTGCTATACCTGATTGCCTCTATCGACATGCATCTGTGAGATGCATACGTTGCATATGATTGCTTAAAACACCAGTCAGAGAAATAAAGATAAAATGAAAGAAAATAGAAATATTAGTCCTCTAGCTGAATTCATGTATAAGGTCACAAATCTCCTCAAATGACCCTGATGGTTGATTGACATGGATTTACAGTCAGAATTTGAAATCAGCATGGCTCATTTCCAGTTTTTCTCCAGTTTTACCTATCTCTTCAGTGTTAATTGTATCAGAGTATGGAAGTTACTTAAAAACTGGCTTTAAAACCTGTGACTTGTAGGGTGACCCTGAGTATA
Organism: Liolophura sinensis; assembly: GCF_032854445.1. Lineage (NCBI taxonomy): Eukaryota > Metazoa > Mollusca > Polyplacophora > Chitonida > Chitonidae > Liolophura > Liolophura sinensis. Next base: position 14,099,843 of record NC_088298.1, on the reverse strand, counting down.
CATTTACGTGGGTGATGCTTTAAAAACTGTGTCTTCTTAGTTGTGATTGGCTGGCGCAGCCAGACCTACTGAACATGGTGGCTCATTGACAAATATACCTAGATCTCAAGAATGACAATATCAGTAGATACATAAGATCAGATAGCAACATAGATTTTTTTGAGTATGACTACTTTTGTGTGCTTGACAAACTACCAAGTAGTAAAGATACAAAATATTTCCTTAGGTGTTTAAAAAACATGCATTCTCCCTTCCGTTCAGATATACACATAAATGGTCCACTAGATTTACCTTCAATGGCAAAAGAGCACTGCATTTTAAGGGGGAGCTATTAAAACTGGGAAAGTGTGGACCCTAGGAGACCCATAGTTAAGATTGAACTATGATTTTGCCAAATTATTTGTACCATTCATCTAAACATGTCAATTGGAACTAAAGATTGACTATTTTATGATATCCTTTTAATCAAGATATAAGAATAGGAAATATAGATCTGTGTGTTTGCATGATTGTCATTAAGTGACTAGAGTCACTTGATTCTGCTGCAGGGAAACATTCACACTTTCTGGTTACATTTCAAGATGAGACGAATGTTTTGATCAGTTTTCGCTTCACATAAGCTCCTTTTCTTTAAGGCATATGGTTATGGTTCTGTGTACATGACTCCATGATTCTGAAGTCAGGTTGTGATGTGAATGCCCTGAGAGTTTCATAATTAGTGAAGGAGGAACAGGCTATCCGTCAGCTTTGACTCTCAAGTCCATGTACCTATATTATTATCAGTCGCTTGTTTTGTTGTGAAGAGTAATACGGTGCGACACAAAAAAGCAACAACATTAAACATGATAGAAATCGGTTGTCTACTCTGACAGCGTGAGGTTTGATTGGTTGATAGCCTGTTTTCCAGGGGACTGCTGCCAGGAAGAGAGCGTCGTTTGACGTCAGTAGACCTGCAGTGACGTCTTCTGCCAGACCCTAGTCACTGCAAGCTGGTCACACCATTTCTGCAATTCCCTGGAACCCTTTGATCAGGAGTCCAAACGCCGGAGAACACAAGATCTGAACCAGACATTTGGCCAATCGTATTTGTTGTGATGCTTCACCTGCACCCTGTTTTTTTTTTTTTCTTTTGTTTTTTTTTTTATAGATATACATTGTATAACAGATTAATGTTTTTCTGGCCTAGTTACATGGAACCTCATCTTCATGGGTTTAAAGCATTGCTTTGTTTTCTAAGGGATTATCTCTAGGTCACATCATGCCATCCCCAAATTGCGTGTTAGTACTTGGGTGACAATAAAGTACACTGACTGGACAGACTTGCGCAATGCTGAACAGATCAATATTTGACCCTTTTTTTTATCTTCTTTCACGCCAATCTTGCTAGAGTTAGGGTTATAATGAAATGTGGTTTAGCAGCAGGTTTTCTCTCACTGATATGTCATTGACAGGCTGGTTGGATTTGTTCCATTAAAAATGAATACATATACGTATGTCAATACCTGTTAATGTCACCAATATATCATTAAATGAACAGTCGCCCTGGGCATTAAATATGGTGACCAAAGTCCAAAGTGCAGTATGATGTACAACACACAGGGATGGAAATTAGTAGTAAAGTCAGGAGGCTAATTGTCCTGTTGATCCTTAAAAATTACTGGACATTTTTTGCCACTCACAGGACAAAATTTCTCAATACTGAACTGTTGGTCTATATATGTGATTAAGTGCACTGTGTACTTAGTTTCGACATGTAACTGTTTTAATAACCGACCATGGGGGTTATTTGCGGTTACCATAATTTTCACACATTTGCTTCCAGTCTTCCTTGAAACATCATTGCGTGGCTGACAATGTTGTTGAATTAGCTTCATCGCTTGGGTCAGTTATTGATCCATTAGTCGATCGCCGGGTAAACCCAAATTTAAGTCGGGTGGTCATTTGGAATGATCATTTTTTTTTGTTTTGCTGTTAACGGCTACCATATTTGTAGAATCACGCTCCTGTCCCCGTTAAATTCACAATGTGATATGAGCCTTGCGTCTCTTTGCTCAATGAAAAGCCACAGGAACAGGGTAATCTGTTTTCATAACGAAGAAAGTCTGGTACACTTTATGGAAATACGATTTCTGATGAAGCGATGTTTTGAAGTCATTTGAAGTTGTTGACGTTGAATAAAAGGTGGCGATTTGAATTTTGCCAGACCAGGTCATTTGTTTGAACGTACAAAAATTCTGCTTGCAGTGGTCAAAATCATGTGTGTAATAGTATATGCACTGGTTTATCTCAACCTGTGTGAAGTTTGTATCTTGACAATGCCATTTGTACCATGTACATCTACTGTGAAGTTTGTATCTTGACAATGCCATTTGTACCATGTACATCTACTGTGAAGTTTGTATCTCTTGACAATGCCATTTGTACTACGTACATGTACTGTGAAGTTTGTATCTTGACAATGCCATTTGTACCATGTACATCTACTATGAAGTTTGTATCTCTTGACAATGCCATTTGTACTATGTACATCTACTGTGAAGTTTGTATCTTGACAATGCCATTTGTACCATGTACATCTACTGTGAAGTTTGTATCTCTTCACAATGCCATTTGTACCGCATGCATCTGCTGTAAAATTTGTATCTCATCAGATTGCGATTTGTATCATGTACATCTGCTGTAAAGTTTGTATCTCATCAGATTGCCATTTGTACCACGTACATCTACTGTGAAGTTTGTATCTCTTCACAGTGCCATTTGTACCGCATGCATCTGCTGTAAAGTTTGTATCTCATCAGATCGCGATTTGTATCATGTACATCTGCTGTAAAAGTTTGTATCTCATCAGATTGCCATTTGTATCGGGTACATCTGCTGTAAAGTTTATACCTCATCAGATTGTCATTTGTATCTCGTACATCTGCTGTAAAAGTTTGTATCTCATCAGATTGCCATTTGTATCACATACAGTTACATGAATAATGTACATGTACAACAATTAAGAGGATAAATTGTTTCACAGATCAGTATTTGTAATGCATATTACATGTATTACTACGACAACTACATGTAAATAGGCAGCTATGTATCACATGTTACCCTTTTACATATATATATATTATATGCATATTATGCCATGGTGTAATAGTTGTTACATTAATAGGTGATTTACTCGATTTAGACATTCTGGTTTCCTCCACCTGTAAAAGTCATATTCTGGAGACCCTCTCAAATTAATTGCTAAGTGGAAATGTGTTGCTCATGTTGCCTTTAACTGTATGGGTGCACAAATGTGTTTTTATCTTGACATGGGGACCTCCGCCGCTGAGGTGGTTAGCACACCAGCGCAGTGCAATGACCAAGGAGTCTCTTACCAATGGGTTTTCCTCCTGGCTTTGTTTGGTTTCCTCCCCCCATAATGGTGGCTGCCGTTGTATAAGTGAAATATTCTTGAGCATGGTGTAAAACACCAATCAAATGAGTAAATAAAATAAAGTATCTTGACATGTTACTCTTTATATTACATAATATATAATTATATTACATAGACATCTAAATGATATGATGTCATTTAGAATACATCCTTCATTTAAGTTGTGTATATGAGATGTGTTTTATATAAATACATGCTTTATGATTTGGCAGTGCACTTTTCACCTTGAAAATGATGGGTAACCAGTATAGAGGAAGTGATCAACCATGCTCCCTAGTATCACTGTAGGCTGACTTGATACGTTCTGAGAACATAGTTTTGTTGAGACAAAACAAAACAAAACAAAAAAAATGCATCATTCCTGGAACAGTTCTAAAAGGAGACCAATCACCATGCAGCACTGTTGGGTTTCGAAGCCTCAGAGGCATTTTAGGGGGAAAAAAGTGGCATTTTTAGTGTCATGCAGATCGACAAATGAGGGTATTTATGTCAGGGTAATCCTTGACACTGTGTTCACCCCATACGAAGAATCTTCACCCAAAACTGTGCCCATTGCCTTTTGCAGGTTTCTTTGGCTGTCTGCTCCACCAACCAGAGGGCTGGGATTCGTGGTGGCAAGAGATCCGATCCCATGAACACTGTCCTGTCTCACTTCAGAGCACAGTAATACACACACAGTTACTGGAATGGATCGGCGCACAAAGGTCAGTGCTCCAGTTTTGTCATTAGGACAGGTACAGTTATTATGTTACAAGACTGGCTTGCTATACGATGATTGGGTGGCCAATGGCATGCCTTTGGTTTGATTGGCCCAGTTTTTGGTGCATACACATCAATTTGTCCCGATCTGATGCTTCTAATGTACAGGGACATGTGTTAAACCACTGTTGACATACTTACCATACGCCCCCTCTACTGTCTCCTTTTGATAACCTATAAATATGGGTTCAGTTGTTTGCCACAGCTTTTGATATGAAGCCTTTTATGAGAGGTATTTACCAGGTGTTACTCCTGAATTCAGCTGTCCACAAAGCTGCTTTGACTATCTTGGATCCACTTGGAGTTGCAGTGCCTATAAAATTGTGCATTTGCATAATGGAATTTTATAAGAAGTAGGTCAGCTGAAGATTTGGAATTCCAGTCATATTTTTTATAAAGCGAGAAGGGCTTATCAATAAGTGGAAACCAGCTGTCTGAAATGATGTATTGTCGGCATTTCAATAAGTGTCTTGAATAATCAGTATTTACCATGTTTTATCCAGAGCTGTCTAGTTGTAAAGGACAGAGAAACAAGAACCAAAGGATGCACCACATTCCTAATTACGCGTTACACATTACTAATTACATAAACCACCCACGTGGTGAAATCTATGAAAGTAGAGAGCAAATATTTATTTTTGTATTAACCAGGTTCACTGGCCTGAAATGTGAATGATACTGATGTCATCAGATGGCAGGAAGCTGGTGTCAGTCATACTCGTGTACACACACTACACTGTTATTACCAGCATGTGCTGTGAGAGAACATATGTGATTTGCTTTGAAAGCCAAAATGTTATTGAACTGTGTTTTGCTAATATGTTACATAAGGGGTGGACAAATGTGTGCGCACTTTTAGTGGTTGTGAAAGCTGACATTGTGAAATTCTGTCTCGTGATGTGATTTGTTATGTTATGAGTAATATTTTGTTCACAAAAAAAAAGGGAACTATTTGGTTTGGTGTACTCATTTCATGGGTGGCTGGTAGATTACTATATGTTTTGCTGTGTATTGATCAGGCCTGGAAATAATTTTTAACTAGAAAAGTAATTAGCAATTTGTTGCAGCTAACCACTTCGTTAAAAAAGTTGTTTTTACATGTTTGCTATTTTGTCCTGTACCAACATTTGTCCGTATTGTTATATTGCTTAGTTCCACACTTGTTTATTCAGAAAGAAATGTTGCGACATTTGACATACAAAAATATCACATGTACATGTATTATCTGACAGTACTAAAGTGTAATTTAGAAAATGCATCGTTACAGCCACACAGTTACGACGCAACAGCCTCTTGTATCACGTAGGAGGAATCTAAAGATGCCTATGTAGTCAAAATTTGAGAAAAAAAGGTTGTATTATACATATAGGTTTGAAAGACCTTTGCTTTCTTTGAACAGACGTGATGTGGTGTATAATAGTTTGGCTTATACATGTACATAGATAAATATCTCCAACCTGCAGGAACACATTACCATAAATATTACCATTGACCATAACCAGACTAAAGCGGCGCAGCATTGAAAGTCTGTAGACAGTTTTCATAAAACTTGTTCATACCACATGCCGTGTGCAACCATTCAAGGAGAAGAACCGAATAGTGTTTCACAGGACGTGATTTATTTTTTCAACATTGGTTACCTCCACCCTTCAGAACCAGTTGCCATCATATTAGTGAAGCGAAAATTTCTTCAGGAGTACATTAATTAATTGAACCGAAATTAAAGTGATCAGATTATTACAGTGTTGGTTTCTGGAAATTGATTTTGATTTGTTGATATAAATGATTTGTTTGATAAACCAGATTACAATTTTTCATGGATGCGATGAGAATGTCCTCCATGAATACCTGTGATGTAACGTTGATTGATAGGTTCAAGGACAGGTACCTGTGTACGGGACATAGGCATTGAAGAAAATTACACTTCAGATGAACCCGATCATGTTTCCTAAGAGCTCCTAGGAAAAAATTGAAGAGCATTTATGTTGCTGACACATTTCTCTTCCTCACGTGCATGCAGTCTTCTACAAACACCTCTCAGCAGATTGTACCTGAAATACAGCGTAGCATAAAATCCTAATAATTCATTCATGGCATAAACACTAGTCACTCAATCATTCATTGATTCAATCACGGGCTAAACACCAGCCAGTCAATCATCCATTCGTTCATGGCCTGAACACTAGTCAGTTGGTCAGTCAGTCATTCATTTATGGCCAAACAGCAGTCAGTCAGTCAATCATTCATTTATGGCCAAACAGCATTCAGTCAATCAATCATTCATTCATGGCCTAAACACTCATCAGTTAATCATTCTTTTATTCATGGCCTAAACACCAGTCAGTCAGTTAAGCTTTCATTCTTGACCTAAACACCAGTCAGTCAATCACTCATTCATTAATGGCCTATAAACCCCAGTCAGTCAACCATTCCTTCAGTCATTCTCCCCAAACTTTTTACTCTGCCATATTGTATTCCTCTCTGGTACCCCACTTCAAGCCCACAATGCACCACAGGTGCAGGTGATGACGTCATCATGTGCTTGTCTGTCTTGATGGACCATGGTGATAATTTGTAGATCATGAACCCAGGTGATCTTTACACCTGTATACATAAGACTACATGTGACATGTTTCACAAACAGGTTGTGACAAAAACATATTAGCTGGTCAATAAGTGTGAAATTGACAAAGTCAAACTGGTGTAACCATGTGAATAAAAATGTCCATTGTATATATTTTATGAGCTTTTGAAATTAACCAATATTTTGTGTTAAATACATGTAATTCAGATGAATGAATTCCAGTAATCAAAGGAAGGTGTGGAATTATTGCGCTGTTAAAAAATTGCATGTGTGCAAGTCATTTGTGAGATCTTGGCAAATCATGTTTATTTCACGAGATATGTATGTACAATGTAGGTATATTTCTAAACATCAGAAATCGAGGGAAAAAGTTTATGTGTTTTATATAGTGAATCCTATATTACATGCATATGTCCCCCATGTTTATTACAAATATTTTATGGTTTTGGCAAAATTTAAAAAAAAAAGAACTGACATGGTTGACAATTTGCTGTGGAGGTGTGAAACTGGAAACTGTGTGTTCCATGTCCTAGACAGGCCTTGGTCTTTGCTACTTAATAAACACCAGCTGGTCAAAACAAAGAGACACTGCAAACTGTCCAGTGGTAAACTTTTCATTGGGGTCACTCAGGCCAGAGATGTGGGCAGGGTGACCCCTCCACAAAATGCTTGAGTACAGTACAGTTCTAATCATACATGTAGGCAGGGTGACTCCTGCACAAGCTGCATCTGTACTGTAGTTGTTCTAATCATACATTTAGGTAGTGTTACCCTTCCACAAACTGTGTCAGTACCGTAGTTCTTCTAATTATCCATGAAGCCAGTGTGATCCTCCACAAACTGTGTCTGTACCATACTCCTGGATCTCATATTTTATTCCACTAAGTAAGTGATGCATACAAGGCAATTTATTAAAAGTATGAGGGTGAGGAATGGAAACTGGTGATTGCTTAGTTCTTAATGAATTGCCCTATAGGTGGGAATTAGCATCATCATGTGAAAATGTTTCCAAAGGTTTGATCCTGCTTCCATCAAGGTAGTTTTGAGTACATCATAAGATAAGATATTAGCGATTTTTATTTTCAGTATGTTTAAGGTTCAAAACAGATAACATCAGTCCTTTTTGGTCTTTTTTAGAACACTGCTTCTGAAATATTTTTTGACCAAAATTCAGCATGTCAAAACTACATTTTCATGTACAACTACGTGGACACGTTAAGTTGTTTGAAGGGAGCATGATGTTTCTAGCTCCTGAGACAAACGTGTTAATGAATGTGTGCAGGTGGAGAAACTTTTGAACAGATAGAAAAATATTACCCCTAATATGCAAAATATTACCCCTAATACGCAAAATAAAAAAAAACCTATTGATAAGACATAATGTCAAAATGTTTTTTTAAACTGTGCAGTTATAGAGATATTAACTTAATATCAGCCCTTCAAATTGTTGAAAAATGTTGATGTCAGAAAGGAATGAAGGGTTGATAAGATTTATAAGTTGACTGTCTGGTTATGATACTGGAAGTTTAGAAAGCTTAAGGTATTAAATTTGGTTGTGTCTGATGGCTCAGCTCTGAACTGGCTCACTGCCACTGGCTCCATGTGCCTAGGCATGCTAGGGGGCCTGGTACAGCCAGTGGGAGGACAGATACAGTGTAGGTTCTGCCTGTAAACAGAGTCAATATATGCATGATGTAAACCTGCACTGTGTGATCCAGTTCACTGTCCCTTAGCTTAGTCATTGACACACAGTACGTCGATTGCCGCTGCATGTCGCCCTCAGTTGCAGCTGCTTAAGTCTTCCTGGCGGGCGTTGACCCCTGTAGACTGCATGAGGTCAGGTCTCGTTCCTGGTATCCTGGTCAACAATGGAATGGCCAGTGTGCTTGACCCACAGAAAATCCCTTCACAACTTAGAGTTAATCAGGCTTGTGTGCCTAGCAGTTGTCTGTTTAGTCTTTTGACAATGCAGATTAAGTGATGTTAAAACTACATGGCTGAATTTGACAATTTACTTTCTCTTTCTCTTTCCTGTGAGTACAGGTTCAGTGAATCTAAGATTATATGATCAGACATGTCATTTGGATTGATTATGGAATCCGCTTTCTAAGACAGAAATCATTCCTTTGAGGCTGACAGTGCATTTTGACAGTGTTATGATGGTACACTATTTAGCCTATCAAGAAGATCTCATTATCTTTAACTTTTGTGTTTGTTGGAACAATTGAATAATTCTTTCCATGTTTACTCTATGCATGATTCCTGTAACTATGCTTGGATGTTCTTTATTCATTACAAATCTCCTTATGTCATTCGGGACAACATGTTAAAAACAAAAAATTCAAATGGGGTAAAAATCCGCTTGAATATTCCTTTTTCTCTTGGCATTGATCTTTGATTGTTTTAAATGTACCCTTGCCACAATCGGGCTCAAATGTTGCTGACATGGCATTACACTTCATTTATCCACTCTCTGAATTGGTTTATCTTTTGAGAACAAATTGATTTGCCTATGGTGTATGTATATTTTATATATTATACATGTACATATATGTTATAATATATCATCATATGCATGTACATCTTCTCCTCTTGTTTACCTTTGTATTATTATTTTTGTTCTGTGCTACTCAGCAGTTAGATTTTTTGCACCTGTTCTGGTCTGAATTGAATAATCTAAACTACATGTAAACGTGAATGTGTGTATACAGCTGTCTTGTTTGAAATCATTGTTATTTTGTACTTTTATGTCCATTCTATAAATTATGCTCCTACACCTTCGTCACACATGATGTGCGTTGTAATTTTCTCCTGTTTAGAAAATCCTCTACATATAAACATTGATAGTGAGACAAAAATCAATATTGGTTTGAAATGATACATGTGTTGCGGTCAGTGGTTGTAATACAGACATTGGACAGAGGTGACCAATGTGGTCTTGGCCTGGCAATGAACTCGGATCACGGCTGGACATTCTCAACTGACCTAAAAACTGACCAATCAGATCATCTGTTGTGTAGTGTCTTGGGCCAGCTCAAACCTCGATCTCTTGTATAATGTTGTCAACAGGCCTATGGGATGCTGAATATGCAGTAGATTAGTAAATGTAGACAGGAGTGTTTTGTTCGATCCTGTATTAAAAACGAACCTAGGATTTAGATGATATGGCAATTTTAATCCCAGTGTCTAGGGGCATTGAAAGTGGTGGTTAAACCCATGCTTAGTAACTACCCAGCATCATAAGGAAATTCACTATACAGGACAAGTAAAAACAGTAAGGGGTCCCAGAAATACTAACATACAGCATGATAATAACAGTCCAATATAGCCTTATGGTATTCTGTCCATTGCATTGTCAACTTACAACATCTAGATGGAGATACTGTCATACAGTTGAAAAAAACATCAAAAAGAAAAACAACAAAAAAACATAGAATTTATGGAAAGCCACATGCATAGTTTCAGTTAGGTTTTGAATTTTGAGTTTTGTTCCATCAGTGCTGGTCAACAGCTGTTTTGAATAATATTGAAGCATGAAGGCTGTGTAAACATGATAAATGTATTGGTAGTTTACCGAAGCGTAAAGCTAGTATTTTCTTACAATAGGTTAAAATGCACAAATTACTCAGAAAGCACTGCACAGAAGTAATTGGATGCAATTGTTATAACGGCTTCCATTTCAGTATTCATACTACTCTCTGGCATTAAAATTTTTGTAATCAAGATATCTTCAACACTTTTAAACCCTGTCAAATTCATATTTACACGCTGGCTTGAGGTACATGTGTTGTATTGTGAATGTTAGCAGGCCTTACACATAATCTGTTTTAATCTGGTCTTGCAGTGGAACTGTAGGCTTGGTGACCACCAATTGTTTTAATCCACCGCAATGCTGCATATCAGGACCAGTCATGTGCGTTATTGTTAGAATTGTGTGTCTGTAAACCTTGTTAAAACTTGTTTGTTACTATACTGTATGTTTTTGTATAAAAATGTGCTGTCACTTGTCAAGTGAACCCAGAGCCCCGGAACCACCGACTCTGCGTTACAACTGTGCCATAGCTGAAGTTACACCAACTACTGTGAATCTGTCTAATTTATATGTGCTTGTTTTCCTATCGTTCATAAAGTGTTCAGTACATAAGTAAATCCTGCCTTGAGTGTTCCTGATTACAAATTGTGACCGGCATCACAATACATGTACATTAATGAAGGAAAAGTTGGGATTGATTTTCCTCAGTGTAGGTAATCCAATATGGCTGCCATCGGCCGTCTTTTGTTCCTTAACACTTTTCTCTTTAAGGGTTTAACCCCTAATGAGAATGACAATTTGTCTGATAATATTACAATGGTCAGCAATGTCAGGTACTGAACATGTGTGGTATACGAGGATGATTGACTATGGTTATCAAGAGATTTGGTTAGCCATGACATGACCCATGCCACTCTTGACACTGATAAAATGGACAGCGATAAAGCAGAAGACACCAACAGTTTCTCGGTGTCTGCTTTTGTAGACACAAAATTTAGTGAAATGACTCTGTCTGCACAGTTCGTTGTAGTCAGATGAACACTGGCTGAAGAAAACACAGGTAGAGTCTTGACCAAGTGCCAGACTTATCCCTAACCTTTGTCACTAACGAGCCAATTAATATTCATGTAAACCTGAGAAAAACAAAGCAGCCATTAAATCAAATTTAAAGGGTTGAATGTTATTTGTATTGTCAGTAAGTCCTAGGAATACTCCAATCAAAAGACTTTCTTTTCAGCCAATAAAATGGCCTAATTTCAGAATTGATGTCCAGTTAGATGTATTTTACACAGAAGATGCTAGACATTAGTTGTCCAATCAGGAGATCCAAGGCTAATCACTATGCAATCTCTGTTAGGACAGCTAAGCTCTCAGTGTACAAAAGCTTACTTCTCAAAGTTCCTAAAGCTCCAAATTCAAATTCCTAGTTTAGACATCATCGGCATACATCATGAGGAGAATTGCTCAATATGTCAGACAGGGTGAACAGAAATATGTCAGGTGCAACAGCAACAGCAGGTACCAGTGTTGATGCCCTGCCTCCTCTATGGGACCCAGAGAGACCTGAAAACTGGACATTTAGTGAGCTGAAGAAGAATCTCAGGTTAATAGGCCTGTGTGTGCCACATATTGAGTTTTCTAAAGTACAGCTGGTGGCGTTCTACAAAGCCAACACTGTACTCAATACCAGTATTGTGTCTAAGAGGGTCAGACATGCTGATCAAACCAGATGAAAAGATGATCTACATGTACCAATACAGAGTGCAGGTGATACAAGCAGCGTGGACCAGGCATTACTGACAGTGGCTGTGTAAAACAAATATTACAGATGCATTCATGCTAACACCAGTAGACCCTGCACTGTGGCACCTGTATGGGTTTTAAGTGGAGAAACAAGTATTACTTGTGTGTTAGACTTCCTTTTGGATCTAGGTCAAGTCAAAAAATCTTTGATGCATTGTCTGAAGTAATCGAATGAGTAGCAGTTCACAGATGTAAAATCAGCTGCATGTTTCAGCTCTTAAACGACTTTCTAACAATTGATAGTCCATCGTATAAAGAGCTTTGTTATCACATTTTTAATGGATTGAATGTCCCCATAGCACCACACAAAACAGTGGGTACCACTCATGAGCTAGAGTAACTCAGTATTGTTTTAGATACATTTCACATGGAAGCAAGATTACCACAGGTGACTCTCAGTAGGATAATAGAGTTTGTTAGTATTATAACACAGAAAAAGAAAGTGACAAACAGAGAGTTACTTAGTTTATTAGGCCATCTCGATTTTGGGAGTAAGGTAATGCTGCCTGATAGGTGGTAGCTGAAGTAAGAGAGTACATCACAAGGTGCAGCTAACATCAGATACATGCAAAGATCTCAAAATGTGGTTAGAGTTTTTAAGAAAATGGAATGGTAGAGCTGTATTCGTAGATCAAAAACCAATGCCAGCAGCTAATCTAGACTTTTATGTAGCTACTGCCAAGGGTATGTTGCATAACACAAGAGAAAATGATTTTGCTCCTCATGGCAGGGATTTGTGTCAAATCTAAAGGGTACCTTACGGATAGCATACACAGAAATTGATCTAGTTGTGGCCAGAGACTGCATGGGGGGTAGGTTTTGGACAGGCAAACGTATAGTGTTGTACTGTGGTTGACCTACCCAATCATCCAGAACGGTAGACGCAGTTCATCGGTTATTATGGAATTTTGAGTACGGCATAAAACAACAATCAAAAAAAAAAAAAAAAAAAATTATGGAATTCATGGGGCGTCTGAATTACAGAGTAAGGCGAGTACAGCAGGGCAGTAGGTCCCGGGACTCCTTCATGTGGATTTGGTGCTGAGCTAAGCACAGCAGGGCAGTAGGTCCTAGGACTCGGTCATGTCAATTTGGTGCTGAGCTAAGCACAGCAAGGCAGTAGGTCCTAGTACTCCGTCATGTCAATTTGGTGCTGAGCTAAGCACAGCAAGGCAGTAGGTCCTAGTTCTCCGTCATGTCAATTTGGTGCTGAGCTAAGCACAGCAAGGCAGTAGGTCCTAGGACTCGGTCATGTCAATTTGGTGCTGAGCTAAGCACAGCAGGGCAGTAGGTCCTAGGACTCGGTCATGACAATTTGGTGCTGAACTAAGCACAGCAAGGCAGTAGGTCCTAGTTCTCCGTCATGTCAATTTGGTGCTGAGCTAAGCACAGCAGGGCAGTAGGTCCTAGGACTCGGTCATGTCAATTTGGTGCTGAGCTAAGCACAGCAGGGCAGTAGGTCCTAGGACTCGGTCATGTCAATTTGGTGCTGAGCTAAGCACAGCAGGGCAGTAGGTCCCGGGACTCCTTCATGTGGATTTGGTGCTGAGCTAAGCACAGCAGGACAGTAGGTCCTAGGACTCGGTCATGTCAATTTGGTGCTGAGCTAAGCACAGCAGGGCAGTAGGTCCTAGTACTCCGTCATGTCAATTTGGTGCTGAGCTAAGCACAGCAGGGCAGTAGGTCCTAGGACTCGGTCATGTCAATTTGGTGCTGAGCTAAGCACAGCAAGGCAGTAGGTCCTAGGACTCGGTCATGTCAATTAGGTGCTGAGCTAAGCACAGCAAGGCAGTAGGTCCTAGTTCTCCGTCATGTCAATTTGGTGCTGAGCTAAGCACAGCAGGGCAGTAGGTCCTAGGACTCGGTCATGTCAATTTGGTGCTGAGCTAAGCACAGCAGGGCAGTAGGTCCTAGGACTCGGTCATGTCAATTTGGTGCTGAGCTAAGCACAGCAAGGCAGTAGGTCCCATAACTCTTTCATGTCAATTAGGTGCTGAGCTAAGTAGATGTGTTGTTAAAGTTTCTTGTGATGCATTGCTACAGTTGGAATGGTGTTTAACCACAACTGACTGAGTAGTTGTTAATATATTGTGTTATGCATTGCTTCAGATTTTATAATCTTAAGCACACAACCATTAGATCACATTTGGCACGTATCAAGTTTCCGTATTTAAAGGCAGGAATGTCTAACCCTTTAGTGGATGTGCATCAGCACCCATTATTTTGACTACACTGTATTCTTAATGCTGTCAAAAGATTAAAGAGTGCATCAAACAGAACTCGCTCGCCTATTACATACAGCATCCTGTGTCAGATTTATACAACCTTTAGACAGGATGTGGTTGGCCATTATACTGATTTGTGGCTGCTAGCAGTATGTGTTACTGCTTTCTGTGGATTTCTTGGGTGTGGTGAATTTACAGTTAAGGGGAGGAGATTTGATCCTAAAGATAATATAGCTTTGGATGACCTCCATTGGAAAAATAATGAAGAATTTAATATAAGGCTTAGAGCTCAAAGGCAGACCGTTTCAGGCTTGGAGTTATGGTGTTATTTAGTAAATATGAGGGTATAATCTGTCCTGTTAAAACAGTGCGAACATAGTGGACTTTGTGAACACAGATGTTCACGCAATCTGCTCTTATGCAACCTCTTTTTCTGACAGAGGAGGGAAGGGCTTTGTCTAGAAGGTATTTCATTACGCATCTAAGGACAATCCTCGTCAGACTAGGTCTAAATGAGCACCTTCACTCGGGTCACGACTTTCGCATCAGTGCTGCAGGCCATGTGCAAGTACAAAATCACTTGATCAAAACTATGGGAAGATGGAAATCATCTTGTTAGAGCAGGTATATTCATTCATTGACTGGAGACAAAAAATCTGCCTTTGCAGGTATTACAGATCAAGTGTAAATATTTCGATTGGGAGGCTGTGGACATTCGTATTTTCTTGTAATCTTTCAGTGACCTTATGTGGGGAATTTCATTTTATTTATTTTTGGGCCTAATATTACTCTCAGCTAACTGCCCCCTAAGGACCATATGCGTGTATAATACACCTACCAACTGTCCCTTACATACCCTGCGCGCACCTATAATGTACCTTTTACTAACCGTCCCTTATGGACCATGTGCACCTATAATGCACCTTCTACTAACCTTCCCATTGTAAATCATTTTGTATAAATTGCCAAAAAGTTGTTAGTTGTGAATTGAGTAAGGAATAAGGCGCATGGTTGTAGTCAGGGCATGGTAATGACAACAAGCTTTTGTTTGTCGTTTGTTAAATTATGCCGTACTAACTTTATTTCACTGGATACGGAATGTCATTTTGTGACATTCCCAGAACCTGTAATAAGTGGTTGTGCAAACATTTAACTTTACCCTTCTGGTTGTATCCAGTAAGTACATCCATACATATGCTGAAGGTGATGTTCAGTATCTTAGAGTTCATGTGCATGTATTTTGTGTGTCTTTAAATTAATGATTTCTTAAAGTACATGTAACAATGCTAAAGGTGTGGTCCAGTATCTATGAGTTCATGTGCATGTATTTTGTGTATCTTTACATTGATGATTTCTTAACAAAGTACATGTAACAATGCAAAAGGTGTGGTCCAGTATCTTTGAGTTCATGTGCATGCATTTTGTTTATCTTTAATTTAATGATTTCTTAACAAAGTACGTGTAACGATGCTAAAGGTGTGGTCCAGTATCTATGAGTTCATGTGCATGTATCTTGTGTATCTTTAATGTAATGATTTCTTAACAAAGTACATGTAACAATGCTAAAGATGTGGTCCAGTATCACTGAGTTCATGTGCATGTATTTTGTGTATCTTTGATTTAATGATTTCTTAACAAAGTACGTGTAACGATGCTAAAGGTGTGGTCCAGTATCTCTGAGTTCATGTGCATGTATTTTGTGTATCTTTAATGTAATGATTTCTCAACATAGTACATGTAACATGACCGAACCCCAATATGTGCTATGCGTTAAACATTTTGTGGTAAAAATAACCGGCGGAAGTGATGCATTCATTATCCCTTGTCTTCAACCAACCCCCTCCTTCGTCCCCGTGTCCATTACATGTACAGAAACATTATAGTCTAAAACATCAGGATTGTGAATAAAAACGTCTGATGTACGTACATTTCTAGTTTTTGCCCCTCACACTCCTGGAAAATAACCTGCTACATGTAGTGTACACTTTAGATATTCGTTAAAACCCCCACTGTTTTTAGACAGGCCACAGAGACAGGGGCTAAGCCCAGCAAACAAATGACACTTGTATAAATGTAGCATCAGGTAAAAGTGCCATGAAGCTGTTAGAACTCCACAAAGCTAGCGTCTTATTTAATCAGCGCCTGTTTGCCTGTACACACACCGTTATATTTGGCGATGGGAATTTCAAATCGGGAACAAGAGCCCAGTATGGAGCCCCATGACTCTTTGTTGGTCTATGAGGCAGGCGTTGTTCGTGCTCAATCCATATAAAAAATGCTTGACATGCATCAGTTTCCAAATTGTTTTCAGTTTGTGTGAATTTTTTGGCAAAGTACGTGCACTGCTGGGGGCTGGATATGCAGATAGGCTTCTAGGATGGCTGTTTGATTTGATGTTTAGAAGTGTACACAGACTTGTGGGTGCGTGTGAAAATTGCATATTTGATTTTAATAACAAGAGCAGTTTCCAGTCCTTCCTCCCGTAGAAAGAAGTCAGGTACGTGGTACGACAAGCCACAATCCTCTTTTCTTCTTTTCTCTCTCTTTCTCCCCCTATTTCTTTTATTTATTTTTCTGTCAGTTCTTTTTTTTTTTCATTGGCATGGTGTAAAGAAATTGACAGGAAAGAGTCAATCTTAGTGTATGTCATGTTTTTCTATGTTTCGTTTCCAGTCACATCTGTCTGTTTATTTTCTGTTTCTTTTCTTTTTTTTTTTTGCATTTTTGTCAGAATTGACTTCAATACTTCACTGTGCTGTTTTATCATGCATTCATTAATATGGGGAGCATGTGCACTCAGCAGTGTACCTAAATATTTGGCTGTTGATGTAGAACAAGATTACATGCACAGTCTCCATGTAGAAAACTGTCATTATAGATTTTCCACTCTTATACCATTACATCTATATTAGCCATAAATCTACATTAGAATGCAGTGTATTAAATAGCCAGACTTTTACTTGTGTGCAGGTTTGTCACAAGTGTTACCTGTTACATGTTGCTGTTTTACAGTGCAGGTAGATGATGCAGTCAGATGCACTGTTGTGTGTAACTTTTTCCCCTAAAATTCAACCCTGATGTCTGTCTTTGCCCACATCCTTGCTAGGTACGTGTACAGAATGTAGCTGTTCATAGGCTTTTGCATTACCTGTACATTTGGATAGGTTTTGTCTCTGCCTTGTACATATATGTTGAAGTTTATATATTTAGGTTTATTCATTCCTAAACCAACTGACATACTTTCTGGCTTGATGACTCAACTGACTGACATAATTAACTTAACTAAGATGGAAAAAGTATATATATATGCCATCAGGTCTTAAAAATGATTATGATTATGTGTATGTACAGTTTTTGTATAAAAATATATAACTTAAGAAAATGCATATTTTATAATACATTATTATTATAGACATTGGAAACATAATATTAGTAGACTTACCTGGAAAGGGTCACATGCTGGTTGTTACAGCAAATCACCTATAATTGCACGGAAATTTTCACCATTGGACTTGTCGTCATACATTGCATTGGAGTAGAGAAGGGTGTTCATTTGGTGAAAAATCGTGTGAAGTTATGGCGTTTAATTATTCTGATGAGGTAGGAGTTCGCAGCAGTGTGTGTTAGTGTGCGTAAACATTCTGCACATCTGAATTACTGCAGTACATATATATATAGGTACAAGTATAGATATTGGGCTAAGCCGAAAAATTACCTTCGGTCAGGTAAAAATGCTGATTATCAGATGTAGCTTATTTTTGGCATATCACCTGCTGGTTGACAGGTAGCAGGTGGTTGATTACAGGTGTTGTACTCTGAAGGTCAGTAATACCTCTGGAGTTATTAAGAACTGGAAAGAATAACTTCTCGCATTTCTCATGGCTTGTGTTTTGCACTTTTATCTTAATTGTCGTATGCCAGTGTCGATTATTTGAATGAGATTCTATGGGCCAATGAAAAGTTCTGCCGTTTCAAAGCAATGTCGCATTCAAAGTGAGCGAAATGGCGAGGCAAAGTTTACGGCTGCGGGGCCTTTTCAAAAAGACCTGTGAATAACTTTACATTTAGAAGGGGAATCCCGAGCTAGAGAACTTTGGGAGCAGAAGAGGCTGAGAGTTGAATTTATTTCGTGAGATGCATCTCTAGGAGACAAACATGTCTGCACTGTTCATAAATGACTACTGCAGTTGTTGCGCACCAAGGATATGCTGGAGTATGTAGGCTACACCTGCCGGATGCAAGGCATGTGTAGTTGTAACTTAAGGATGAGATCTTAGTATTCAAACATACTGTTTATTCAAGAACAACAGTTTGTATTTTAAACATCAGCTAGAAAGTGATTTTGATCAAATTGGCTTGTTTAGGCAAGCGCTGGCCCTCGGCTATGCATAAGCACTCACTGACCCAGCAAGCCTTTGCGTGTTTGTGATCAAGTTCAAACTTAGGTAAACAATACTGTTTAAACGGTCTTAATTTGTCTCTTAGACTCTCCACAGAATTTGTACCGATGCTCCTGTTTATGAATGTGAATATAATACAGGTGAAAGCAGATATATTTATGGTGTTCTGTATGTCATTTTACATGACGTGCTTTCAGTCTCTTTCAGCTCTATTCTGAGAAAAAGTAGTCCTACGTGGCTTCATTTTTTCCCAGTTTATTGGAGTATGAACGCAAAAATTTATCCAATCCAGTCGCACCTTACAAAATTAAATTTGGGAAAATCAAATTATGTACATGTAGGAGTGATATGTTATAATGATATATATACAATGATATACATACGTCGATATGTGTGTATGATGGCCAACATGCCCAGTAGTTAGGAATCATTGCCAGGTATCAGATTTTGATTTATGATCATTTGTGCAGTCCCAATGTCAGAGTTAAAAACTTTTCATGTGGTTGATGACAGGTGTTGCAAGTTTGTGTTAAAAGTCTGGTTTATGAGTGGAGGAAACCTGAGTGTATCAAAACCAGTTTGATTGTCCAGACACATGATGAGTCTTCTGACTTAAAGGAGAAGAAAACATAAAAATGATGCCAAAATCATATGACAGCATCAAAACTTATTTGCAAATATGATCTGTAATATTTTTTGGGGATTTTTTCTTTTTTTCAAGAGAAAAGGGTATTTCAAAATATTTTTGTATAGTGGGTGTATGGAACCAACTTTTGGTATTTATCGTTGTTGCATAATAATGTTCTAAATAAGGATTTGATGCTTGTCTAATAAATTTATTTGAATGTAAATTTGTTGTTTATATCAAAACATATGCATTTAACCTAAATTATGATAATATTTATTGACATATTAAAAATATCAGTATGATCCAAATTGAGGTTTAATACATTTGTTAGCTGGAAAAAACAAATTCTAGTGCACAAATATTTATTAAACCTGTGTTACATCCTCATTTATGACATTATTAAACAAAGACTATAAATACCAAAAGGTGGTTCCAAATACCCACAATACAAAAATTATTTTCAAGTGTCTATTTCTCTTTTACAAAAAATCAGAAAAAGTATTGAAGACCACATTTAGGAATAACTGTTTGCATTCTTCCATTCAAACTTTGTCATTTTTATGTTTTCTCCACCTTTAAATCTGCAGCCAAAGCAACCAGAGCTGCAGTTAAACATATCACTTTATTGGCCGTGTGCCTCATGGATAGTCGCAGCCATCGCGTCGGCATTTATTTTTGTCTTTTATGATACATACATGTACTTATGAAGGTGTACTCCATGTGTATGTCTCCTGTAAGACATTGCCATTGCTATTTACATCATTGAGCGGCTTAATGGATTAAAAGTTTTTTGGTATAGGCAGAGGTAATAAGTGCCATTTGAAGGCCCAATTGTTCGTTAAAGTGATTAAAGTGAAATATGTATTTCATTGTCTTAGTTCTTTTGAGTGTATGTCTTTGAGAGTGCCATGATTTGGGTCAGCTGAAAATGTCCTTGAGCCTTCCTGTGATATATATCTCCCCAGTTCTTGATTCTTGTCAGTATATACCGTAATTCAGAGAAAAACAGTCCTCATATAGGAATGAAGTTTATTATAGACCAGTCAGTGATACTCTTTAACTGGCTCGGTGACAAGTACAAATGTCTGCATCTAGATTCTGAGATTTTCATTCAGATTCATTTTGCTCTTTTGGTGGAGGCTGACTTGACATTGAGAGCCGTTAGCAGAGTCGGTATAGGTAAGTGTGTAAGAAGCAGACAGATTTATGTGCAATGATCAGACACAGACAGGTGTAGTGAGATGAACGAGAGTGAGAGGGCGCACAGATTATGTGACCCACTGCTGTCGTTGATTGCTTCTTGGAGAATGTGGTAAGGTGGTTCCTGGAAAATGCTTGCGAGTCAACTGTGAAAGTGATCAGCTACATCTAGGCTATAGTCACATCTTTCAAAAATGGTGCAGATATTTCCTCAACTTACACAACTGGCCTTTATATCAGGCATTCATTTTCTGTTAGATCAGAGATGTCTAAAAGTGAGAAGTTGAATGAGAGTTTGGTGATGAGTTTTTATATGATTGGGGTAAGTAAAACCAATGATATTAATCAAATGACATTTACAATATTTGGTGGATCAGATGTTGGACATTATTGGATATTTTTGAAGAAAAGGCTGTTCTAAATTTTATACATGCTATATGCTGACACTTTGCTGCATCTAGCTACTATTGATAATATCTGGATGTTTTCATTGCCCCCCTCCTCCCGGCGCCACCCTGTTCTCTTCCCCTTGTACAGGTGTTCCTCAGTGGCTATGGTGTAGGATTCTTTTGTAACCTTAAACAAGTGTACTATCCCTGGATAGTCTCTCCGAATGGTTAGTTGATTTAGTTGTAAAGGCATGATACAATACGCATGTTTCGAGATATGACCTAACAACGACAGAGTGACGTCCCTTTATGATATGACGTCGTCACTTTACGGCACAGTAGGGCCAATCTGGTAATTTTAACATGGGGTGGTATATAGAATATAGAGTACTAATTAAAAAGCATTAGACTGATCTTCTGAACCATGTTTTTTGGATGGATTTGGGTTCCCAATATTGCAAAAATAATGATGTTATCCCGGTACTTTGATCTAAACAGGATCAGTGCCACGTTAAAAGATACGCAAGTAGCCCTACTGTGCCGTAAAGTGGCAACGTCATTTTGCACCACGACTTCATTCATTTGTCCTAATGGCGTAGCTCGAAAACTGCATATTGTAGGTGGAGCTTCTCAAGATGATCAAGATGCCAGTGTTGATCTGCAAATATGTATATATGTTACCACTAAGCTATATAGATAGGGGTGATACCACAGACAGTTTGGAATTATATATACATGCAAATCTAAGTGTGAAATTTTATTTTCATTAAAAATCGCTTTGTAGTCAGCCCCATGTATATACCCAGTCTGTGCTAACCTTCTTTCTTTAATGATAAAACCTTAAATTCTTCCCTGTGTTTTTTCTTCAATTTTTGGAAGACATATATGTGGTGTGTTTTGGAAATTGGTTTCTGTGATGAATGGCTTGTTACATGTACGTTGATTTTTCAGGATAGTTTTAGGAATATGTGTCACCATGTCAGGATTCAAGGACAAAAATTATATGCAGGTTGATAGGTCTGGAAACAGGATGGTTGGATTTATGCTGATATAATTTACATGTCACATCTTTATGAAATTGGTCTTCCATCACCAAGGTCATATTGAAATAAAATTTCCAATTTTGATTTCAACAATCAAAAGCTTTGTCGTCTTATTTTGTTTCAACAATTTGCCTCCAACACTTTCTGATAGTTTTGGAAGTGCAACAGTGGAATACTTCTTAATGAATTTTTTTAATTGTTTCATTGAAAGAAAAGGCGATTTTATCAATAAACCCAAAGTGGGTTTTGAGTACATGTAATTTGTGAATCGTGGGATAAATTGATTTGGATTTTACAAAAAGAAAAGAAAAATTGACACCGAACTTTCATCATCAGGTTCTAAATTGATCGGGATTTGGACAAGGCCAGTTCGTGTTACATTCAGTTTTACGCTATTTTTTATTTATTTCTTTTTAAGTGGAATTACTCTTATCGTGGACCATGTCAATTATATCCTCTCTTTAACTTACAAGTCGCACAAAATTAGTCCAGTCATTTGCTAACAGTCAGACATCCTTGAAATACTACTTTTTATTAAACCTTGACATTCGCCTTTTTTTACCATATTCTATGGAATCCTGTTCTGTGTCAGGCCAACATCATTGGCTGGCAGAGTTAAAATCACGTGGTTTTTAAATGACAGTGTCAGCAATAAGTACAATGCACTAAAATAAGCTTGTTACAGACTATAGGCTCGTGTCCAATTTTGTCTATTACCAGAGAAATCTTATGCTCAATTTACAATTTGGGCACTGAGTGGGATGAAATAAATAAGTACATGTGTAATACAATAAAATCTAAGATTTTTTTTTTCATGGGCAAGGTCAAAGTAGTAAGATCGCCTACTAAGTAGATATCTACTGGGGGACTGAGTAATAATTTTGACCCAATTTCTTTTATTGGGGCTTATTTCTGCATTTATATTCGCGAGATTGTGCAACTAAAGTGCTGTCAAATGGAAGAGGGCTCCATGTTGCCTTAAAGCTGAGAAGTTTATTCTGTGCCAAGTGGCATATTTGGATTAAACAAAACTTTTAGGTCAGTCTTCTAATCTGTTACATGGAAACTGGCACACTTGTCCCCTTATTATCTGCAATTTCACTTGGAATGGGCAGGCGGATGGCTCTATTGAATCCCAAGAAAAATGGAAGAAGTCTTTTCGTTGAAATTAGTGCACTAGGTTAGATTCATTTATAGCACATGTAATTCTTTTGTCAAATGAATGCTAAGCGATTTACTGATTTACTGTGTCTGTCAAGTCCATTTATACCAGCCACCGTCTCCTCCACATGTAATATCACTTTTATTAAACAGTATGATTTCTCCACTCCAATCTTAACTTCAGTTTCTATTTTTGCAGTAAGTCATTTAATTGTAAACTGGGTCAACTGGAACAGCCAGATATAGAAACTTATATTTGGTCTGTAGACCATGATGCTCATGGTGTGGACAGAATTTTTTGATGACTGGTAAGGGTTTTATGTCCAGTATAAATTCAGTCCACTTCTTCATCATCATTGTCAGTTGCAATACTATGACTCGCACACAAGTGGTGGGGTAAGTAAGTTTCTTTAGCCTTTTTCTCTTACATGTATTTATTTTATTTGATTGGTGTTTTACGCCATACCACATAGACCTTCCCACATAGGGCCGGAGAGGAAACCAGCATAAGCTGGACTTGATCTCACAGCGACCGCATTAGTGAGAGGCTTCTGGGTCATTACGCTGCGCTGCTAACCAACTGAGCCACAGAGGCCCTGTCGCTCTTACATGTATTTGTTACATTAGTGTTGCAATGTCTGTCTGGGAATCTTTGCATTTTGTTGACAGCTTGTAAGACTTGATAATACATTGAAGCCTGGACATAGCTTGAAATGGGATGTAATACGGCCCAAAGTATTGTTTTCTTTTCCGTGTAAAATGCGAGTGCTGTAATCGGGTTAGCTGTAATCTAGCTGTAGAAACTAACATTTTGGATTTAGGGCTAAGTACTTTTACTATGTGCAGACCTGAATGAAGTGGATACCAATTACATTATACATGCAGCTTTTTCTCTTAAAAATAGATAAAATGGACAATACTCGGTAATTTTGTGGAAAATTAAACGTGGTCTGTGAATGGTATCTGTCACTAACCTCATCCTTTTGAAGCATGTCTCATACTCACAGCATACATGAATCTTTAGATTAAATGATCTCAGTTGTCTATTGGAATATTACCAACAGCATTTATAATGATCATTGCTTTACTTAGTGTTGAGAAAAGCTGTAATGTGATATATTTGTGAAATGTGCAGTGGAAAGCATCGGGCAGTTATATCGGGTATACTTATATCTGGCATACTTATATCTGGCATACTTATATCTGGTATACTTATATCTGGCATACTTATATCTGGCATACTTATATCTGGTATACTTATATCTGGCATACTTATATCGGGCATACTTATATCTGGCATACATGTACTTATAGTTGATTGCTGCTTAATAACATATTCAAGAATTTTCATTGATACAGGTAGGCAGCGGGATGAGAAAATTATTAAATGGTCCTTGTATTGCATTATTTGATTTCATTATTTGAAAAAAAAAGAAAAGCTTTCGCTTGTTTCATACTGGTGGTAATTGTTTGATGCCTGATTTCTTTGAAATATCTGATTTCTTTGAAATATCTGATGCATCAGGATTTTCAGACTAATGTCCTCAATCTGATTAGAAGTTTATGTATCTATAGCAAATGTACAGTGGGTTTTCATTTCTGACTAGTTTCTATATTAAGTAAAAAAACATTGAAAAGCCTGTTGGATAAATAAAGAAGGAGGGAGTATAAAGTGCGAATGTGTGTTGTGTACATGTTATATGTATGTAGATTAGTAAGAAGGATGTGCTTGCTCAGTGCAGCTGTCCAGTGGTAATCAATTATGTGATTTGCACTTGGTACATACAGTATATTAACACATTAGCTTCCTCTGTCAGCCAGTGTCTGTCTCTACTCTGACACCATTCCGCTATCACCCTTATCCCATCTCTGTCACCATCCTCTCACTGACGCCATCTTCCCACCTCTGGCACCATCCTCCCACCTCATTCACCATCTTTCCACCTCTGGTATCATCTTCTTACCCAAATTCACTGTCTTCCCACCTCAGGGTTTCTGGCAGAAAATAAATTTTGAGTCTGTTTAAGGCTGAGGGTTGAAGAGGGGTGGGGAGAGTAAGAAGGTGGTACTCCCCCCTTCAGTTTTGAGTCTTTTGATCAGGTGTAATGCAAGATGATCCATATTAAAATTCCTGTGTTTTATCAGAGTAGTCTGATGAGCAAGTTGGTGAAATGAAAATATGTGCGCTTCATGAACAAAAGTCAGGTTAGTTAAATCCGTTGACGTCTTGTGGATACTTTTCATCTTACTCCATGGTGTACTGTATGTGAAAGACAATTCCATGATATCTTGCCTTGACATATTGCCTGTCAGGGCACATCATCTCGCACATCAAACCTTGATTTGTTGTCTCTTTTTAAAGCATTTTCCCCATATTATTCACGTACGAAGAAGACAGTAGAGTAGACCATCCTTAAACCGGATTTTCGGGGTACGATAGGCCTATGCATTCTAGCTGTTATGCAGGAGCACACTGGCCCTTCCTGCATTAAGTCATGGGTCTCGGACATAGATTCTGAAAATTTTGACGAGATTCAGGAACGGAACTCTTTGGTGATGTAGTGGACACACAAGAATTTGGCAGTATGCAGATTGGTTTGTTTGGCGCATTAACTATTTATAACTGTAAAAACATCTGAAATAGGATTCAAATATTTCACAGGTGGTTGAAAAGACTTTTCTTTATTTCACTATTTTGTGTGTCTGAGGGGGTATGTCTGGGTCTGTTTACCGAAAACCCTGCACCTCTGGCACCGTCTTCCCACTGACCATGTCCCAACCTCTGGCACCATTCTCCTACCCCACTCACTATCTTCCCACCTAAGGCACCATCCTGTTACCCCCATCACCATCTTCCTACCTGTCTGACACTGTCCTGTTACTCCCATCACCATCCTCCCATCTCAGTGAGCCCCATCGATCCCTTAGTCACCACCCACCCACCTCGAATGTGTCCTCCTTTCCACCTGAATATCTTACCTTACCTGACTTCATGTCCTATGCACCTATGCCACAGGCCTCCATCACTCCCACAACCCTTCATGACTCCCATAACCCTCAACCCCACTGTTTACGGACACCTACAGGTAGATAGATGGCTGCCATCAGACAAGCGAATTTTTTAAGTATGCTGATATGCCCTAATTTCTGTGATAGAGTCTGGTATTTTATTGATTCCCTCTCAGGAAGCTGACCTGGGTGGGCCTGGTTAGAATTGATTGATGCATTTGCTGTGATCAGCCATGTAGGTCTATAGCACTAAACATGCTAAAGAAGGCAAAGTAGGTCGGATTGTTCTTGGTACATGCAAATTCCAACAGTAAAATTATAACTTGAACGTAGATTTTAAGTAAAATTGCCTAAACTGCATGTCAAATGTTTTCCATGAAACATATATTATCAGACATTAGGACAAGCTTACTCAAGTGTGACTAAATCTACATTACTTATCTCTAGAAGTTGATCCAGCCTGTGTGGTGCTGGTCTTGTTTTGGTGTCCAGTAATAAGGTGGGACTTCTATGTTTTTGTGTTTTTTATGCGATTTGCGGGAAAGATTTTATAGTTGGACAGCAAAGCCTCTAGATTTCCCAATTTACATGTGTGTTTTATTTATTTATTTATTTGTTTGATTGGTGTTTTACATTGTACTCAAGAATATTTCACTTATACGACGACGGCCACCATTATGGTGGGAGGAAACCGGGCAGAGCCTGAGGAAAACCCACTACCATCTGCAGGTTGCTGAGAGACCTTCCCACGTACGGCCTGGAGAGGAAGCCAGCATGAGCTGGACTTGAACTCACAGTGACCGTAACATGTGTATTTTATGTTGATGCATAAATATCTGAGCAGTAGGCAATAGTGTTTATGCGGTAAACAAAGAATATTACCATATGAACTAAGTAAGCTTGAAGAGCTTCTTTTAAAATGTTTCCGTTAGTTGATATGATTATAACTGATGGGCTTTGTTGCTAAAGCTGCTCTTTCTGTAGAGTTTCCTGAAAGTTTGTGCAGAAAGTGAAGTGCAATTAAATCTGCGGAAACCGCAATTGCAGCCTGGTAATCACCCTCACTGTGTCGTCTGGTACATAGAAGTGGCAGGCAGCCATCAGGCAGCATGCAATTCTCTCATTGCCCTCTCGCAGGCGCTTCCGGCACAGTTTTCCATCCATTGCAGGCCGCTGTAAAGCTCCTATTTGTTTGTTGTATAATTGATAAATGCTGACATCATGTGGCTGGCAATTTTCAGCGTGTTCATTCCAGTTTTATTTAAGAAAAAAAAATGAATAAAACAAGCAATAAAGAAATTTATATTAAGTGAAGTTTAGTTTTGCAAAAATTAAAAGGTTGTGGTAATTAGGCATTGTAGTTTTTCAACTGCTTCCTGTTTTGATGTCATTAGGCTTTTCTTCATAAAGTGGCACATGTATGATTATTAGGAAGGTAGACGCACCATGGTACACTGACCCACTTCACATCAGTGTTTTTATATTGACCGTTAATGAGGTATTGTATTGATCTGCTGGATGATTAATTACTGGAAGTGGTGATTGATTTTTTTTTTTTCTGGAACCTTTTGGCATGTCACACCTTGGTGAATATGTGGGGTACAACTGCAAAACAATCTACATATAAAATTGTCCAAAAGAAAAATAATGCCTAGAAACAGACATAACAAA
This sequence comes from Liolophura sinensis, assembly GCF_032854445.1. Taxonomy (NCBI): domain Eukaryota; kingdom Metazoa; phylum Mollusca; class Polyplacophora; order Chitonida; family Chitonidae; genus Liolophura; species Liolophura sinensis. The sequence goes on along the minus strand of NC_088298.1, from coordinate 14,072,006 downwards.
TAGGTGCTGATTTTGAATGTTTATATGCATGTACATGTGACTTTAACTTATTTGTGCATGAAATTAGAATATAATTACCATCCACTCAACTGTAACTCAGCGCCTTGGTCTGTTAGCTGTACACATATTCTGTTGTTACTCAAGAATGCAAATCTACAGGCTGTATATTCTCTGACTCAAGAATGAATGAGTGAGTGCACAGTGAATTTTCGAGTTGAAGACTTAATTTTGGACAATAGTTTGGGTTACCAGTTCTTTGTGACATTTGGGACACTGTGGATAAAATCATTTGGTGAATAATTAGTGTTGTTTTTGTCTGATGATGATATGTTCATGTATATACAGAGTATAGTATACAGCTGTGAGTAATAGTACTATATTTCATCTAGTACTATATTTCATCTAGTTTAGCTCAAAATCCCTATTTGAATGACTAATTGAATTGATTCATCCAACTTTTACGGCCATGTCAGAGGTTTTCTTTTTAAAATTTATTTAATTTCTTACCACAAAAAGTTCATTGTTGGCTTCAGAAGTATTGTATAAGCCCTGAATGTACTTCTGACAGTGCGTTTTTACAAGTCAAGCTTTACATGAAATGTAGTAATTCTGTTTTAGGATAAATTTCTTTACAGCGTACCTACTGTAGCTTACATGGTGATATACTGCAGCTTACATGTGGATATACTGTAGCTTACATGTGGATATACTGTAGCTTACATGTGGATATACTGTAGCTTACATGTGGATATACTGTAGCTTACATGTGGATATACTGCAGCTTACATGTGGATATACTGTAGCTTACATGTGGATATACTGTACATGTAGCTTACATGTGGATATACTGCAGCTTACACATGGATATACTGTAGCTTACATGTGGATATACTGCAGCTTACATGTGGATATACTGTAGCTTACATGTGGATATACTGTAGCTTACATGGTGATATACTGCAGCTTACACATGGATATACTGTAGCTTACATGTGGATATACTGTAGCTTACATGTGGATATACTGTAGTTTACATGTGGATATACTGTAGCTTACATGTGGATATACTGTAGCTTACATGTGGATATACTGCAGCTTACACATGGATATACTGTAGCTTACATGTGGATATACTGCAGCTTACATGTGGATATACTGCAGCTTACATGTGGATATACTGTAGCTTACATGTGGATATACTGTAGCTTACATGTGGATATACTGTAGCTTACATGTGGATATACTGTAGCTTACATGGTGATATACTGCAGCTTACACGTGGATATACTGTAGCTTACATGTGGATATACTGTAGCTTACATGTGGATATACTGTAGCTTACATGTGGATATACTGTAGCTTACATGTGGATATACTGCAGCTTACACATGGATATACTGTAGCTTACATGTGGATATACTGTAGCTTACATGTGGATATACTGCAGCTTACATGTGGATATACTGTAGCTTACATGTGGATATACTGTACATGTAGCTTACATGTGGATATACTGCAGCTTACATGTGGATATACTGTAGCTTACATGTGGATATACTGTAGCTTACATGTGGATATACTGTACATGTAGCTTACATGTGGATATACTGCAGCTTACACGTGGATATACTTCAGCTTACATGTGGATATACTGTACATGTAGCTTACATGTGGATATACTGCAGCTTACATGTGGATATACTGCAGCTTACATGTGGATATACTGCAGCTTACACGTGGATATACTTCAGCTTACATGTGGATATACTTCAGCTTACATGTGGATATACTGTAGCTTACATGTGGATATACTGTAGCTTACATGTGGATATACTGCAGCTTACATGTGGATATACTGTAGCTTACATGTGGATATACTGCAACTTACATGTGGATATACTGTAGCTTACACGTGGATATACTTCAGCTTACATGTGGATATACTGTAAAAGCAAGGCCATGCCTGGGTACATTCAGTCAGCTGCAGTGTAAATTTACAGTTAATTAAGACTGTTACTTAGGAGCCAATATACAGTGTATGGTGATATCTTGAAACAGTGACATTGTTATTTAGTACCATACAAATGTGCATTTCAGGATTAGCACTGTTGGAGTGTTTACCATGTCACTCACTTCAGTTTTTTTGCAAATTTTATTTATTTACATTCCACTTTTAATTTTTGCTATGAACAGGAAATTTGTGTGCAGACAGTTTGTTTCTTAAACATGACCAAGAGGCATTGAATATTCAAATATCTCAGAAATATATCAAATGTTTCATTAAAGAATATCGTTTTTCTCATCAAACATCATCTTATAAGGGCAAACCATCACAAAGTCAAACTTGTTGACCTGATTACCCTTAACTAGGTAGTGCTTGTCTCTGTGGCTCATTTGGCAGTTGTCAAATTTCCACAGCTGTTTTGCCTTTGACGGGCTAGGTCAGTACATGTAGCTTGAATCTAGTCCTGACTGGTTTGGCTGTGGCTTTAAATGGATATATAAAAAAAGGAACTCTAAAATGAGGATTATGGTTATAAGCGAAATAAAGAAATTTATATGTTACTTTAAACCTCTTAATAACCTCTCTGGGTTATTGATATTTTCTGTCAATGGTCAGGAATTTTATCAACTTAATTTCCAGACTGACCAATGGGGCCTTAGGAAAACTGTAGTTTAAAGCCATTTTTATGCCTCAAAGAATTTACCTTTGAAGTCTGTTTTTGGTATTTTTGTGTTAGGACATATCCTAAACTGCATGTTAGGAAATAAAGATCAAATGTTTCATGTACCCTTTTGGTCTAGATGTTTGCACCGGCCCGGATAGCACAGTTGGTAGAGCGTCCGCTTCGGGACTGGTAGATCCAGGATCAATCCTTGATCGAGTCACACCTAAGACTTTAAAAGAGGAAGTTGTAACTTCCTCGCTTGGCGTTCAGCATGAAGGGGATAGTGCAACGACTGGTTGACCCGTATCAGTATAAGGGCTCGGGCGGGGCGGCTTACTTGCCTTCGGTAAGTCGTCTCAGTGAAGCAGCACTAAATAAAAGAGCGGTGGAAATCCGTCCTGCATCAAGGAGGCACATTACACGTACATGCACCCTAATGATTCCTTCGTCGTCATATGACTGAAAAATTGTTGAGTACGACGTTAAACCCCAAGCACTCACTCACTCTAGATGTTTGCCAGAAATCTGAGGAAGAGCTGTGGTTTCCAACTCCCTTAAGCATGACCAGTGCTGTATGCATGTGAAGTGAAATATTTATCATGAGGACTGCTTCAATCATCTCTCAGATGAGTAAATATATAAACGTAAATTGGCTTCATTGTCACAACAGTGATCTTGCACTTTCACTTTTAATGGTGCGACCATGCTTTATAATAGGGATTAAGAGGCTTTATTTCCTTAAGCTAATGAACTATAGCCATTTAATTGTCTTAGAGCTTTGCTTATGAAACTTAAGACTACATGTTACTGTATAGTTTTATGTATATGTATATCTGTGCATCTAGATGTTTAATAATTTATTTACTCTTCATATTATACCGAGGCAGTACGGTGCTGCAGGTAAAATGAAAATTAATATGATGTTTGTTTGTTATGAGAGTCGTGCAGCCTTTAGGCTTTCGCAGGGATTGTAGACAACAACCAAGCATTTTACTTACACACATTTGTATAGCTAATAATTCAGCCAATCTGTCGGCGAAACTCGGAAACAAACATTATTCCCTTGATCCACCCACAATCTATTGAAATGAAATGCTGTTGTTGTTTGACTTAGATTTAGCAATAATGCAAGCCTTGCAGGGATTCCAGAGTAACCTCGATACCCAGCTACTTTACATGCACAGGTTTGTATACATGTAATACACATCCACCTACATGTATATGTCTGATAGTCCAGGGGCTTTACTGCCATTTGAAAGAGGTCAGGGACACTGGAATGTCTGAATATGTAAGCGATTTGTGGGTTTAAATCATTGTTTAAATACATTGTTTGAACTATTCAATTGAGAAAGATTCTTCTAGTTATTTGAAGCAAATTGTTCACAAATTTTTTAACCTTTAAAAGACTCTCTGTTTACATGTGTAAGAAGTAAAAGACATACTCATTTATTACATGCACCAGTTTCTACAAGACATATACTCTAAATGGCCATAAATTTCGCCCATAAAAGTACATTTTTAGATTCGAATAAATGTCACAAAATATTATTTTAGTTGCTGAAACTTACAATTTTCCAGCAGAATATCATCCCATGTTCCCAGCAAACACCATTTTTGAATCAATAGAACTCTCAGAATCAGGAAAGATGGGCAGGTTAGTCATGCACGAAATGTATGGTCATGTAATGTACTTCAAAAGGAACTTTCATAACTTTGTGTACCTTTGTGTAGAAGTCCTGCGTTGCAGGGCCATATGTGTACACAGTGTTCAACTCTGTGAACAAAAAATTAACTTAGTTATTTACTTACACATGTATCTGCTTTAATAACAAAACTTGCATAATTAAACTGGTATGCAGTAAAAAATAGAAAACATTGCTTTAGTAAGAAATCACTTCATGGGTTTGGAACAATCAAAATAAATTTATTTTGAAAACTCGGCCAAGTTGTTTGAAAGTGTATTAGCTAATACTGGTATTAAATCATATGTTATATTTAAAACTTTACCCAAACTCACCAGCCAATGCAGTTCTCCAAAGTCAAGATAACAGCAGCAGTTTGAGTTCATACTTAATATACTGGAACCAAGGTAAATCTGGTATTAAGCCTTAAACCAGTTTTGAACAACTGAGCTCAGATTTTATCATCTTGCTTGTTCATCCATTTTTGTTTATAAATGACGTGTAATGTACGGTGTAGGTTTCCTTGTAATTTCTTAAAGAACACAAAACTATCAGGATTGACCCAGATGGAGTTGAAGGACAATGAAAACATGGTTTTATTGAAAGATGGACAATATTTTCCTATAATTTGCCTAAGGTATATTAACATCATGTCAACACACAAAAAAAAGTCATGGAAACAGTGTGGCTTTTTTTTTTTTTGGCCACACTCTAGTCAGAGTTGATGGATATATGAAAAAAAAAGTTTGAAATTGAAAGCATCCAATCATTTCCTGCAGTACAAGTAAGCCTGCATTTGTGGCCTAAAGTGATGTTCGAGACCAGAAACTTGTTATATGAGGGTGGATTGCTGAGCAATTCACAGACACGTGATTTTGAATGCCAGGAAACGTGTCATATAAATGTATTTTGCAGAAGGTGTTTTTTGTTATCATACTTAATTTCCTTTGATTTTAAGTGTTGAGTGGATTTTCTCAAGGACTGTTGATTTGAAACGGTGGACAGAGAGTTAAAGTGATAGACAGGCCAGACTTTTAAGCTAGTTCATGGAGTGCTGATTTTAACAAATCATTTAAATTTCATTAAGATTTTGGAAACACAGTTTGAGATTTTCTAAACAGCTGGCTTGTGTGCATGGCTGCAGGTTTTGCATGTTAATTACTTGATAAAGTTTCAGTAGGAACTTAATATGATCTTGGGGTCCTCCGTTGCTCAGTTGGTTAGCACGCTAGCGCAGCGTAATAACCCAGGAGTCTCTCACCAATGCAGTCGCCAAGTCCAGCTCATGCTGGCTTCCTCTCCAGCCGTATGTGGGGAGGTCTTCCAGCAACCTGCGGATGGTCGTGGGCTTCCCCTGGGCTCCGCCCGTTTCTCTCACCATAATACTGGCCGCCGCCGTATAAATGAAAATATTCTTGAGTACGGCGTATAACACCAATGAAATAAATAAATAAAATAATGTGGTGTTAACTACTCTGATGGTAACCACTAGGTAGAGAGGAGTGGCAGGTGTCATATCTGTGTGACCTCTGGCTGGTTTGTTCCTTATAGCATATTGCTGTAGTAAAATACTCAGTGTGAGAGTAGAAAATCCTTTTCTAAATGGATCATTTCCATCCATGATAATTGGCAAGCAGCTTAAAAAGCAACGAAGGTATACACCAGTTTACTCAGATTTTAGAAGTAAAGAGGATAGATGGATCATAGCCTAGAACAGCTATTTCCCCTAGCGGTCATAGTGAAAGATACTGACCGTAATGGCCTTGCCATTCCCTCCCACCATCTTTACCCCCTTCCATGATTAGTTGATGAACAAAGTTTGAACATCAATTGAGGCATTAAATCTGGATGTAAGTGTACAGAACAGGCAGTCATGGATCCATAGTTAAGATTCTTGTTTTTCAGTTGCTTGGATATATGATTTGTTGGACAGGGAATTTTGCTGGGACTACCCGGGAGGCTTAAATGGTATTAGATGGTGTGCATGTGAGAATTTTCTACAGTATTCAGATGCTATATCATTGATGCAACCCTGTTATAAACACTTTTGTTGTACTCTGCTCTAGTCTCATTGTACATGTCTGCTGACCTCAGATGTAAAGTACTTGTACCATATAGTAGCTGAACTTTGTGGAACAGGAAGAAGGGGGTGGTTCGACTTTAGGGTCATGTCCTTAGTGATAAACTTTTTAAAAATTTGCGGCGTTAGTTGCTGACAAAATAAAGGGGAGGGGTGGGCTTCCATAAGCAGTGAAATTCTGAGTGACGTGCTGTGTCTGTGATGAGAGCAGTTCTGAAGGAGATGTGTTTGTTCAGAAGGTAATATGTTGCGTTTTATCCATGTCATGTGTTACAGGTTGGTTGTGCTGATTTGCTCAACCAGATACAGTGTACAATAAGTGATTGTTTCATGCTGTGTGTGCACTTCTATATGCAGCAGGACTTACATGTAGATGCATTTAGATGTTACACATAATACTGTTACGATATGAGAGCAAGCAGCCAACCACATCTGGCACACGTCTAAATATGATGTTACAATTGCCTTTTTTGCTTTATTAAAAACTTTTGTAACAATCACTGTTAACCTTTTGGCTACCATGTCTTGCTTTCTTAGTTCTAGGTTATCTACATACATATGCATATGCCTCTGGTTAGGCAGCTAGTGGTTAGGTCACCAGACAATAACTGATTTTCCAGCTGGCCTTATCTCAGTATTAACTTCAGGTAATAAGCTTTTCTGGTTCACAGTGGAAAGTGTGTATACCACATTTGCTGCACCTTTTCATACAGTTCTATACGGTGTTTATATAGGGGAATTTTGAAAGCAATATCATGACTAGACTGATACAACTACACTTTTTGTCAATCCCTGAGTTCGGCAAATCAAGCCAATGCAGTTCAGATTTCAACTGTATGCAAATTGGTGCCAAAGTTGAATTCAGAGTTGTCCTTTTATGTATAAAATGGTTGAGGAATTGGGATCAGTTGTGCAGTGTTACAGTTGGAACGGTTTCTGCTGATAATTCGATAATTCTGCTGGTTAATCTTAACTGTCATCATAAAAGAATTAAACATGAAGTACATTTATGGATACATTACAAGCACATAAGATGTTTTGAAAAAGACAGGTTCCAGGAAACAAAAATTACATGTACTGTGAGTAAATATTTTCCTAGAATCTGAGTTGTGTTAATTTATGTTTTGTCAGCATTAAATAGCATATCCTGTTATGCTGAACCCCACCTGCTATTTACCTTGTTTACATAACTAGTCTGTAGATCATGAAGTGGGAAGTGGGAAGTCTCGTACCAACATAGTAAATGACGGTATAGCTTGACACATTGGTATTCAACATGCACAAATATGATTGCCTTCATCCATGAAGTGACCATTCAAATAAATAAAATAAAACCGTATGCAAATTGTCTTCATCAGCAGCTCAAGCGAATGATGCATATTTACCCGAGGCCTTTGTAACTTTACTCTCGTTCTATGACAGACAAACGCCTTATCCATGCGTGCGTGATCTTACGGACCTGCTGCATGCAGTTTTCACCACACCTACGTGGAGTACGCTGTTATGGTTGAGGTTTGTATAATTCCAGGGCATTAGGGGTGACCAGGACATCGAGTGTGCTAGTATGGTTTTCAGAATCAGGTATCTGGGTTAGTACCTATTGATTACCATAAACATCCAACTAGTTTGTAATCCTGGTAGCCTCCATTGGAGCACTTTTTGTGGTACGCCATACAATTGATTTTTAGGTAATACTACCTGCGGATGGTCGTGGGTTTCCTCCCACTATAATGCTGGCCGTCGTCGTAAAAGTGAAATATTCTTGAGTACGGCGTAAAACACCAACCAAATTGCATGGCTGCCTTTGTCAAAGCAGAAACTTAGTCCTGATTTAGAAAACAAAAGTTTCAATTAGGTCACAAAAATTTATAATCAGTTAGGTTTGTCACATCTAGCACTGACTAAACTTATTGGAAATGGATGTCATGCTCATGGAATGGGTCTTATGGTATGTACGCATTGAATTGTCACCTGGATTAATTGCAGAATGTTGCAAGATGCAGGGCTTCTTACCTGCAAGGATACAATGCAAACCATATGGAACGAGACGATGCACGCATAATATTTGTTTCCACAAAGAGCTTGGGTCCAGCTAGGTTACTCTAGGACTTAATATATATAAAATATATTCCATCAACTCATAGTGGCTGTTAAAGTCGTAGCCAGTTGTGACCAGTTATAAGTAGATACAGATTATAATGGATGCAATACCATGGAAGACCATATCTGGAGCCATTTTATTTTTGGATTACATTTGGGCTGATCAAGCTGTATTAAAACAACTAATTTAAAGAAAAAGACCTCTAAAAATGGATGTAGGATCACTAAATAGGCCCTTTAAATCTATGCATAAATGTCCTTTCATTTATTTATTTATTTATTTTTTTTTTTTGGTGAAAGAGTTAAAGCCCTCAAATATTTGAGTTTTAAGGCGGGCTTTATGGACCGCACTATCAGAGGCTAGCAACTCGGTTGTCACAGGAAGTTTATTCGACTCTAATCACGAACTTTTTTTTCCCCATGAGTGAAAGATTGCTGAAATAATGTTCCCAAAAATTCCTTCTTTCTGGTAAAGATCAGGAAAAAAGGTGATATACATCAGAGTTCCTAGATACCGTCAGTATGGCTCATAAACCCACCATAGTTTTCAAATATTCAAATGCCTTTCAACACTGTTAAAAATATCTGAAAAAATAAATGAATTTTTAGGCATACATGTTGTTTTCAGTTAAAAAATATGATTTATGATTTTTAAAAACATTTAAGTTTTCATACAACTTAAAAGCTCTCAGAAAGCATTATTTTGAATTACATTTCTGTAAGATTTCTTAGAGCACTATCGCAGTGTCACCTTGATGGGTTGATATCACAATTGTTTTTGAGATATAGCTCTGAAAACTTTAACTTTTTCTGTCTTTTCTTGCTATACACATCACAGGCAGTGACCTAAAATCTATAGGTATATAACATATGGGGACATTTTCATCCTTGTACATGTGTATGTGAAATTCTATGTCTAAATCAATATTCTATCAATGTTCTGAATCAATAGCTAAGGTTCCAGACTACTTATGTACATTACACTATCAGATGAAAATGAAATCAAACTGCTTGCCAAAAGAAATTAGATGGAAGGTATTATTTGATTCCTGTAAGTCTCAAGGTTCTGTATGACCTATCCTTGTACCTGAAATTACTGTACAGTTCACCTGTCTGTGCTGACATTTCAGGATACAGTAATTGAAGTGATTCACCAGTGATGTCTCATTAAAACATGCAATGTGCTGCCATCAGTGCAACTTCATTTCTGACAATCCTCTGCACTTTAATAAAAAAGAAAATCCTTTTTGCTTTTGGACTTGATTGAATGAATGTTTAGATGAATGATTATATGGCTTTACGTGACCTTAGCAGTAATATTCAGCAATATCGTAGACAGGTTTGAGCTAAACGATGTCTGGCAGACTGACATGCATAAAGGCACAGGTTGTTTTCATACATACGGTAGGTTGAGTCACATTTTTGTGATAGAAGAGTGCATCGGAGGCAGCTTTCATAATATTGTGGTTTTGAGTTTAAATCTCTTCTGTTGTGAAAGGCAAAAAACATTTGTACAATTTAGTATAAAGAAGATTCCCCCTGCATGTACCTTCACCCACCCAGTCTGTCATCTCCCTTCCCTATCTCCCCCGCTCCCCCACCTACTACACCCCTCGCCTACCCAGGCTGTCCCCTCCCCCACATGTGACCATGCCTTGACCTGTATGAGATGACTAACCATCACACATAGCTTTGTGTTTACCTGTATTGTGTGTCAACAACAAAGTTAGTTAGTCATACAGGTACAGGTTTTACTGTTAAGTTGATGGTAATATTGATCTCCCCCACATACTGCCCTAATTAATCGCTCCACCTGTTGATGTCAGGTGATCTACCTGCAAGTTTTTCACTTTGAGTAAGGAAGCTATTCCTTCCACCAGGGTTGTCCTTTATGGCAAGGAAATAATCTTGCAATTGTTTGGTCTGATTTAATTTTATCATATTTCACATGTGCTGGTTTCTTTTTAATACCTTTCGCTCAAAGCTATTAGGATACCTCTATACCTGTATACATGTATGTATATAAATGTATGTCTAAATTTTTTGAACCTAAGAGTATAATTTGACATCTGAATTTGTCATGATAAAGTGTACATTTTATTATGCATTTATTGGTGAGAATCGCCAGAGACCCATTATAGAGGCATGAAAAAATGTGAACAAATTGCAGGAAGTAGTTTCACCTAAGCACAACGTGTCAGTGGGCCTAGCGAAATAGACCGTATGATATGGTCAAATATTAGCTTCCTTTCGTGATGTTCTCCTCATTGTTTTGAGGGGATTTATATGTTATGATTATGCACTGAATAAAAATTTTATTACGTTTGGAGGCGTGCTTTCATTTACTGTTCTTTTCGTTTCATGTTTCATGCGCATAAAAATTAGATGACGCTTCTGAAATTAAAACAGAGCGTACTGAATATGCATACCGATATGAGTGCACGCCTAAATTCCTGATCAAGCTATAGCATACATGCGAGATTTAAAGCAAACAGTTCTGTCAAAATCGAAAGTAGATCTCCGTGCTTACGCACAGTAGTTTACGTGCGCAATGCTCTTCACCTTTCAGAAGTGACATGTGTCACCATGAAATTGGGGTCAGATCTATCATATCTGCTAGAAATGTTAAAAAACTTGATTGGCCTATACTTTATGCATGTATACTTTCCATTTTGACTGTCATCTGAATTAAATTTTTTTAAAAAAACGTTCTTGGGTTTAGTCAGTTTGACTTTGACAAGGCGGTGGGGCCGCAAGCAGATTGTGAGAAATTTTTTTGTACATCTACCAGTTTATTAAATAAAGGTGCGAGTATTTCAGTTTCCATCGCTTGGCTCGTTCGTAATCTAAAAATATCCATAGTCCATTTGGTGATCATGCAGAGAACATTACTATATAGACATGGGCATTCCTGGCATCGACTGTGAATTCATTTCCCTGGATGGGTTGATCATCCTTTTGATTATTTGTTTCATCAGAGTTCACTGATCTATATGTATTATTGGCACTAAAATGGGAGGTTTAAATACACGTTAGGTGAGGGTCAGAGCAGGCACATTGCATGCACTTCAAAGCACTGGAGATGGAAACTGGTTTACCGGAGCTCAGGTGTTTAATAAGTTCACATATATAGGTGTATGCACTTGCATCTGGCGATGAAGCCAGCCGATTACTTTGGTGGTGAGGGTCAAATGATATAAATGTGTACAACTATTACATCACCTCTGAGTACAGACAGGGTTCAAACCCGTATTTTAAATCTTTGACAGTACCTGTATAGTCAGATTTTGAGACTTTCTTAATCACAACAATGGAGCAATGCTTTATGAAACAGTAATGTCATTCTCCAATGGAGTGAAATATATTTAATTTAGAGAACTGATTTATTAGGAGACTGATTAATCTTCTAAATTATGTTCTTGCTCGGGTTTGGGTATCAATTGTTGAAAAAGAAAAATGCTGATATTCGTGGGGTAGTATTATGTAAACTTGAATACTGCTACAAAATAGGCATGTAACCATACCATTCCTGTCCTTAAGCAAGATGCAGATGATAGTCAATTATAAAACTTACAATGATTTGAAAATTAAATAAAACATAGTATAATGTCATTTGTTCATAAACTGGCGTCCAGTGTGGTTTCACGTGTAAGCGTAAAAATGAATGTATGACGTAGTACGCTGTTCTGAAACTTGAATTTGTAATGTTCATGTTCAAGTACATGTGTTAACACGACATTATTAAAAGATTTATATTTGCTTGCTGTAGCACACACCCATAACTCATTGGCAGGACAATTAATGCCACTTATTTCTGTCATTAAGAAAGTATACCACAATTAATAGAGAGCAATTTAGTCATTAAGACTCGTGTACAGTTTATTAGGATATTTACATTCTCTGATCCGACCAATATTGATGCATGGTGATGGAGGAGAACTTATATTACATTGTCCACGCCGCAGTAAGACTTTTTGCGCATTTATTAGGGCGTTTACATTACATGTGTATGTTGCTGGTGCAAATACAATATATACATGCACTTAGTAGTGGTGTGAAATGTGGTCACTCACCCCAACACCCAGGCCAGGCTCCTTAACTTGGCCCCGGTAATAGATACAATACGCTTGCACTTTATTAGGAAGTTAAAGGTAGAAGGACTGAGATCAGCCAAAGGCCTGCTGACATCATGATGCATATTAAAAGCTGAGGAGAGTTTGGCCTGCCCACAACTCTGACAGCCAGTCACCCACCCACCCAACTAGAGCCCCAACTGTACAGCTGATCCTGCTACATCCTGGTTGGCTGGCTGGCTGGCTGGCTCTCCCTGGCTGCTCATTTGACAGTTGGGGTCACCACGTGTTCAGTACAGGGAAAAACATACACACTCTGTGTAACACTGCTGCGGCCAACAGTATACTCACTACGCGTGCCTCTCGCTGGCATGCCTACCTAAAGCTCTGCGTAGGATTCTTTCTTCCTGGCTTGTATTAACAGGTATGTACATATATTTGTATACTCGTACAGGTGAAGGGTGTTCATCTGCCTGTATATGGTTAGATTTATACCGATATGTTTTCAGGTAAGTCTGCATTTAATTTTTTCTCCAGGCTCCACAGGTAGCTGCTTCTGAGTATTTCTGAGGATTTTCAGTACCTGTGTCTTTGTTGGTTGGAACATAACTCATCTGTCATGGATGATCTCAGGTAATAACAGCTTTTTCTCCTAAAAGGAGCCAGGTGTATCTAATGTTGATCAATACAAGCTTTGTGATCTGTGAAAGGAGTCCCCATGTCCTTGATCCCCACCCCCCACGTTCACTCTCCGCTGAAGTGAGGAAATGTGCCTGATAGATACAATCGCCATGTGAACCTGTCTGTACAGACTGCATGCAGATAGCTCTTTATGGATTTATCTGAGCATTGTTATGTCTCTTGCATCTAAGATTTATGCAGCAATCTTTGAACAAAAAAAAAAGTAGTATATTTACGTGTTCTTTGGCTGTTTTAGACACTTTGGCATTTTATCGACTTAATCACCAATACTTGCAGTAAGGCAGTTATACATATGAGTATGTTTAGATTCTGTAGCCCTTCAAGGCTGCATGCACATTATGGCATCATACAGTACATGGTATAACTGGGTGACGCATAGACAGGATGGAGCAACGTCTAATCTTTATATCGATATATTTCTCGCAGATTCTTATTTTGTGTTGTTAAGCAACCACTGTCAAATGGTATTTTTGATGCCAATTTTCTGATAGAAAATTAATCCAACTTCACACGACTCTGAATTGGCCTTACGAGGTGGATGAATCTCTCAGAATCAAGCCAAACGTGTCATGTGAGAAGTACTGAACTTCAGGTGAAATATGGAACATGCATGTAAATTTGCCATTGTAAAAGAATTAAAATGGGAGAAAAGAAGTCATTTTTATATTCACTATAGAATAATTTACTTTGATACCACTGAATCATCTGGAAAGACTTGGATTTGAACCTCCAGTCATAGGTGAGTGTTATTAGGTGTTGCTGTCTGATTTTTTGGACTTGTGATATAAGACATTTGTGTGTGTTTTCCATGTCATTTTATGATCCAGGATGACACCATGACAAAGAATTTGGAGAAAGAATTAATAATTTAGTAATAATTTAAATGTTTTGTGAGAGCTAAATGCCACATTGATATGCATTGAAATATAACATTTCACAGTTTACAAGTAGAACTTAGGCCATTCATTTTCAGTGTCTTCAGGTCTGATAAACACTTATGAAAGGAAATGAAAGGAAATCATCAACATCGATGTGTAGAAAGTAATTCCAGGAAATCTTCAGTCACAGATGTCTTTCATCAAAATACAACAGTTTGCAGAGTTGTCTCCCATTCCAAATGTTAACAAAACCTCAAGGGACTAAAAAATTAAAGAGCATGGATTTGCTGCCTTTGTCTTTGACTTTAAATCATAAGGTGCATGGGAAATAGGTCATAATTTTCCCTAATCCTAACAGCCACCACTCTCCCCCACCCCCTTTCCCATCTTCTTACCCACCCTCTGCGGTTGGTCTACATAAATTTATTTAAACCAGCATCATGTTTTATAAGGGAAATAATTCTTCTGTACCACAGCGTCAAACCAGCGCTAAGTACGCGAGAAAAAAATTCAGGGTTAAACACTGGGGGCTGTTCCCATACTATTTTTTGGGAGTTTTGACTTATGTTTTTTGACTTTCCCAGGCAGAAATGAACTTTCTTTACTTCAGGACAGTGCTTGAACTCTACACCATGTATTAAAGGTGTACAGAAAATCTCACACCTAACTGTCCTGATGCACCCAGTCCATCAGACAATATCACATTACAAGAGAAACCCTGAAACATGGGTTTGACTCTGACCTACTTTTTGAATACCAGACTATGTTGAGAAATGTGTCAGGGTGAAGGCTGTGTATATATTACATATACAGATCAGTCAATTAATGATGTACACCTGGTGTCCTGTGACCCTGGGTAGGTATATCAAGCTGAGGCCAATTTTGATTTTGCTTCCTTATTCTGATATTAAGGCCTTGAAAGGTTGAAGCTGAAATTGTTTGAATTCTTAGCTGAAATAAATCAAAGGTGAGTGTACAATAATGAGTGAAGCAAGAAACCAAGGTGGACCTTGCTGGCCAAGTTGTCTAATGTGTCATCATGAGATATGACTTAAACATACTTTTAAGTTTTTGTACACATGTACATGTATTTGCAGTGTGATTTTGCTGCAAGTTTGAGCGTTTAACTACGGCTTTTATATTTCAGTATTATCATGCCCATTATAATATTTCATAGTTGTAAATGCAAATTTCAAATTTGAAGTTAAGGTCAGCATATATGCAGGTTGAAGTAGAGAAACAATGTGTCAGAAAAGAGTACATGACAGTGTAGGTATGTTTTGTGCATTAATTAAGACCACTGGGGTTTTGTCCCCTTGAGTATTTGTCTGCTGGGGTTTTTGTCCGCTGGGGTTTTTGTCTGCGGGGCGTCTTGCCACGGGGCTTTTGTCTTGGATTCCACAGGTTACATCTGATGACTTTGTGGTAATTGGAGTGTATAACACTGGGTGGGGAGAGGGATGGGAGCGAAGACTTTGAGATTGATACAGGGACATTAAAAGTATGATTGATAATGGTGGACAGGTATTGCTTATTACTCATGATAAAAATTCATAACATATGCTGAGAAGAAAAAAAAAGGCTGAATCCTGAAAGGAACACATGCATTTACAGTCTTTCATGCCCATTTCAATCCACTGATATAAAAAGAGCTTAAGGTGTATAATAGAAATGAATTGTGTGTGTTTTAAAGTCTTCTTTAAGTGTTCCAGTATTCATAAATGTGATCATGCACACCTCCGGGTTCTTATTTTGTTTCGAAGGTTTTGTGTCTGTAATCAGAACCAGGAAAATCAAATTTTTGGCTGCGACAAGGAGCTCAACACTTTCTTCTGTCTATCAGTCAAATGTTTGGCATCCCATCTTCTAACATGAGCCATTCATCTAAAGATGAGTGCAAGACGACCAGGATGTTAGATGTGATGATGTAGCTGTTGCAAATTTGTGGTCATTTGGGTGCAGTGGTATACATACATGTCTGCAGGTATGTGAGCTGCTCCAGTTGAACTGAACCAGCGTTTGTTCTCTATATCTGCCCATAACCTTCGTGAACTTACAGAGATTGACCTAGTTTTACAGGTGTGCTGTAGTAACCTGGGTGGCTGAATAAAAACTTTTATTTATTTATTGATTTATTTATTTATTTGATTGGTGTTTTACGTCATACTCAAGAATATTTCACTAATATATTGGCGGCCAGCATTATGGTGGGAGGAAAATGGTCAAAACCTGAGGGGAAACCCACTACCATCTGCAGGCTGCTGGAAGACCTTCCCAACTATGGCTTGGTAAGTTTAAAGAATTATAAATCTTTGTCTTAGTATACTGCAGAGGTTTTTCAAACATATTAAGTATGTACAATGTTTTTTTAGTTAAATTTTCGCTGGTTTTATGCAGCAAATATTGCCTGAGTATTTTTTACTCAGTCGTAAAAGTGAAATGTTCTTGAAGCGACTCAAGCCAAATAAGTAAATAAGTATGCATGTACTAAGATCACTTAACAGTACTATTGCTTTATTTTTTATGAAAGGTGGCATTCACTGATAAAAAGTTCCACCTTGAGGATCAAGCTGGTGTGACATTATAAATTTGCCTGGAGATTCCTAGGCTTTGTTATTTATTACTTTTTCCCTTGTTTGAGATTTAAACTCTGCTATTGTACTTGGAAAATGTAAATCCACAGTAATAATTTGGACTGTCACATGAACCTCTTTCTAAATGATGACCACCAGTCACTAATATTGACTGATCTGTGTACACATCACTTATAGCTCTTACACTGTAATTAAGATGGTTATAAGGACGTTTATAGCATTATATCTGGACGTGAAAATAAACATCAGCAAAATGGAAAGTACGTAAAATACGAAATTAGGACTGATACTTTGAGAGAGAAGCAGTAAACACTTTATAATTATGATGGAAAAATGCAAGGAATGTTTTAGTGAAATGAGTGAAGTCAGTATTTGAATCGTGTACCTGACAGTTTTCCTGCTGTTCTATGGGTGACTACATGTAGCCAGGAAGTTTTCCGGCTGTTCTATGGGTGACTACATGTAACCAGAAAGTTTTCCTGCTGTTCTATGGGTGACTACATGTAGCCAGAAAGTTTTCTTGCTGTTCTATGTGTGACTACATGTAGCCGGACAATTTTCATGCTGTTCTTTGCATGACTAGTGTAGTCATAAAGTTTTCTTGCTGTTCTGTGTGTGACTACATGTAGCCAGGAAGTTTTCCGGCTGTTCTATGGGTGACTACATGTAACCAGAAAGTTTTCCTGTTATTCTATGTGTGACTACATGCAACCAGAAAGTTTTCCTGCTGTTCTATGGGTGACTACATGTAGCCGGACAATTTTCATGCTGTTCTTTGCATGACTAGTGTAGTCATAAAGTTTTCTTGCTGTTCTGTGTGTGACTACGTGTAGCCAGAAAGTTTTCCTGCTGTTTTATGTGTGACTACATGCAGCCAGAAAGTTTTCCTGCTGTTCTATGGGTGACTACATGTAGCCAGAAAGTTTTCTTGCTGTTCTATGTGTGACTACATGTAGCCGGACAATTTTCATGCTGTTCTTTGCATGACTAGTGTAGTCATAAAGTTTTCTTGCTGTTCTGTGTGTGACTACGTGTAGCCAGAAAGTTTTCCTGCTACTTTTTGTGAGACTGTGTAGTCAAAAAAGTTTTCGTGCTGTTCTATGAAGGGCCCCAATTTAGCGAGAAAGTTTTCCTCCTATGTGTGACTACATGTAGCTAGAAAGTTATCTTGCTGTCCTGCGGGTGAACAGGAAGTTTTCCTGGTGTTCTGTGCATGACTAGAACGTGGATGTTTTTCTTTTGTTCTGTTCGTGACTAGATGTGACCAAGAAGTTTTCCTGAAGTTCTTTGCATGACTAAAAGGTCATTCGAGAAGAACAGCAGGCTGTATAGGGTAGGAAAATGTAGATCAGGAAGTCCTGAATTATCTGATGTTATTTGTTATCCTCCTGTAACAGCTCTTACAGGCTTTTTAGCTACACATTTTCTCCATCTACATATAAGCTTGAGGGCTATGAAAGCGAAAATATTTGTGAACAGGGCATTCAAATAAATCTGATGCAACCTGTGTTCATGTAAATATATGGAGGCCTAAACTGCTCACATCAGGTGGTCATTGGGGGATTTTCCAGGAGAAACACAAGTGCATGAAAACATTGTTTTGTCACACTGCCCTTATTTCAAGCCTGTATTATAACCTTGCTATTGTATATCTGCCAGGGGCAGCTGTTGTGATGAGCAATAAATCTGCAACAACGGCTGAGCGTTGAACTATCTTTGGACAAGTAGATGCCAAAATCTTAGTACAGAGGTGTCAGAAACTTTTAGCAGCACTCGCATTCCGCTCAACAAATTCAGGTCGAAATTACGACCATTGATCTGCTCATATCTTTTTTTTTTGACTTTGGTGACTTGTTTTCGTTTAGTTGCCACTTACAGGTTTGTCTGTGAATTTGTTCAACATTATATAAGTGTACATATCAAACAACAAATTCTGTCTGCATTGAACGCAAAAAAAAAAAAAAAATTTCATAAACTTTCATAAAAATTAAAGTGCCAAGACCGTGCACTATCTAAAAACAAAAAAAAAAATAATTATATGGTTGGTCAGATCTGAAGAATTAATTATTAAGAACATTTTACACTGGGGGCTGTATTAAGATGTAATGTTGCTGGTAAGTTTTATGGATATTGTACTGTAATGTATATCTCATTGTCGGATTGACCTACTTTTGACAAGTTTTTGTTGGGACACTTTGTTGTAGATACATATTAGGTGTACACCTACAAAACTGTGGGGGAGTTAAGCTGAGAATTCACACAGCCCGGTGACCCAGATTGAGTCTCTAACATTATTTGATATAACAGATTTAGTGGTTTTACTGGGGTATGACTTTGATACACGTGTAATAATAATTCTACCTGTTTTATGTCAAAGCTGAGAAGATTTTTCAAATAAGACTGTGGACAGACACACCATCTGGCCAAAGGCCAGTGGACAACATCAGTATGAAGTGTGTCCAGGATCTTTCTTTAAGAGCTCAGTGTCACTTGTTGATCAGTACAAATGCATGTTTTAATGAAAGTTATGTGTAAGTGAGAGTATAATGTTGTTGACAGCAAATGAGTCTTATTTAGAGAAAAAAATTAAAAGGCTCTGATCCCAAACTTTAAAGTTGACATAGTGACTGGTCATTTTATAAAAATGCAACCCTTAGTTTTTGAATGAAAGAAATTTGTATGAAAATTTAACTCTTTATTGGTAAACCAATATAGTTGTGTTTAATTTACTCGATAGTTTTAATACAGCAGGATTATTTTGGGACATCCAACAGTTTGAGAGCCCAAACATTTATTCTGGAACCAAAATGGCTCTAGATATATGGCCGTGATAGTGTCATTAACACTTAATGATTAATGATTCAGTGTTAGTTATATGCATTAAGTAAGCACCTTTGTGTGGATGATGCATGTCAATCAGCAAATCAATGAGTCATCCTAAGCATGCATTCGGAATGTCACCTGTTAAGTATTGACCTCAATAGGTATATATTCAGGATATACATACATGTCAGTATTCCAGTATTGATTAAGTAGCTACGTGCAGATGTTTCAGCAGGTGGGTGATAAATCCATCGTTAAGTGAGTCATCTGCTCAGGGCAGGATCAAAGCCACACACCTTTATCACTGGTAAACTCTAAGCAGCTTTTGATGTTGCTTTAGAGGTATCTGTGAAGTAAATGCTGATTTGTGAAAAGTTTTATTGAATGAGTAGGATTTTTACGGTACTAAATATATTGTTTGAGTACAAGGAAGTGTGGTTTGTGGTAAAAATAATGGTGTTAGTGTGGGAGAGCGGGCCACCCCCACCGAGACCTCGATTACTCTGGTGAACCAGGATGTGGCTTGTTTGCATTGAGGGTAGCGTGGAGGGGGTCCCGCCTCTCTGACCTGTAAATTCATGCTTTTCCATGGACTAGGTTTGACATGAGCCCCTACCAGTGCCTGTATGAGAGCACAAGGTTTATTATGAGAGAGGAAATTATTGGGATTTTTGTGTTAGAGGTAAAATTTGTGGTAAGAATTTCCATTTATTTCCAGTGACACCATATATGGGTGGATCATACTTTCTGTCACAGTTGTACACATTTTCAGGTACACATGCATTGCATAATTACTGATTTTCAGGAAACTCGAGAACGTATTTTAATTAGATTTGCATTTACTCCTGGCTGTGTACATGTGTACATGTAGATTAGCACTTTAAGAAGTTGTATTTCTAATGTATTTGTGATAACTGATTTGCATGTATACCTGTGTTATCTAAGACAGATAGTTAACAGCATGTCCATGTACTGATGCTTCATCAGCGGATACTCTGTTCTGTGCAGGGAATTTTGTGATATATGGGGCATTGTGACTGATAAGGTGGTTGTGACAAGGTAGATCAAAGTGCTCTGACTTGACAGAAATTCTGAAATCTGTTTGTGGATCAAGCAGTCAGATTCTTGCATATAACACTTTATTAAGCGGCAGTTAGAAGTTGATAAGAGGTACCTGAAATAAGACAACAACTCGCCTGATTCCAATAACCTTTGATGTAACTATACATGTATGTAACATCATGCAAGCGTTCTTGTGCATGTTTTATAAATTAGAAATGATCAAGTACATGTATATGGAATGGTCCTCCCTTTTCTGCATTTACTTGTTTATTTGATTGGTGTTTTACGCCGTACTCAAGAATATTTCTCTTATACGATGGCGACCAGCATTATGGTGGGGGGAATCTGGGCGGAGCCCAGAGGAAACCCACGACCACCCGCAGGGTGCTGGCACTCTATCTTTTGCATTTATAGAAAAGCGCACCTTTGAAAGCACATTCACTATTTGATTTTATGGATGACCAAATGTATGAAATGGGCACATTGAATTTGTCCAGATTCAGGTTTTCTTTTGATTGACCAGATATTTGAAAACTCTATGAATGTGTTTATTTATTCAGTATTCAGTATTTATTTATGTGATATTTGTTATTTTTGATAACATCACACTCATCAAAACCCCACTCTAACATTTGTAGGACTCTTGATAAAATTTCTCATTTTTATGAGAAATTCTTTATTTTTTTGTATGTGTTTTCTCTTTTCGTTAAATGAAAGTGAAAACATTTGGTAAGGTAAATGGTTGACGAATAATTAGGCCGGTATTCAGCCCATACAAATATGGATAGAGCGCATATTTATACATGTACATTTATAACTGAACATCGTGGTCATGTTAGAAAGTGTTGTTTTCTTTTCTGTGGCAATATAAATCCTCTGAATATCTCTGATTCAATGTAGTTCTGGCCGTAATCACAGTCTGTTCTCATGTCTACTAATTATGGAGTCATTAAGGTTAATTACCATCTGCATTTTGATTTGTTTTCATTTCTCTCAAATCAGTTTAGGCCGAGGGCAGATGTAGATTTTATGGAAATATAAACCTTACATGTTAGCTTTGTCACATGTGTACTGCTTTGCGTGCATTGTTCACGAGTTGCATGAACACAAACACTGCGCAGTTTACCGCCCATGTGTGAGGAATGATGAGGATATAATGTATTTGTGTTCTACATGATAAACAGCCTGGCTGGCTAATAGTTCTGTTGATGTGATTATATAAATGTTTGGGCATTCTCCGGTAGTAATTGGGTGGTGTGATATCATAGGGTGAAAAGGTCACCCAAGCATGTATATATGTCACATGTGTGACACCAACCCCCCTCCCGCTCCCATTCACCCACCCCCCATCCTCTATCCCCCACTACAAATTACGCAAAAAGAAAGACATGCAGTAAGTACTATGTACATGGAAATATCATAAAAAAATTCGACCACAAAGGAGCAGTTTTAGATTCAAAAAAATGACCGGAGATGTTACTTTTGGTACTGAACTTTACATTTTCCCAGAAAGATATCATCGTACCTTCCAAAGCAGCTTTCTAAAATCAATAGGACTCCCAATTTCTGGAAAAAATTTTAGGTCGTTTAGGGTAAGCGGCAGAACAAGGAAAATGTTCTCCGCCAAAGGGTATTTCGACAGGGACCAGATCTTGTACAGGACAATACTGCCATGTAAATGACATTGTAACTTCTTCAATAATGTGAATTCCTGGAACATTTGGCGTTATATGTCCTGCATCGACTTTTTTCCAAGTTTAGATACATGTGCACAGTTGACTGAAAGTTTAGATATTTGTGCACAGTTGACTGAAAGTTTAGATGACCATATCAGGAGGAAAGTAATTAAAAACTAATACTGAATTTTTGTATGTGGCCTGAACTGTCATTCATGACTAAGTTACTGTATTCCGAGAGATTTATTGATGTTAGAAATGCCTATTAAGGTTTGTTTGGAAAGTTTGATGATATGCCGCAGGAAAAACGTATAATTTCACTACCAAAGTAATTCCCTATTTTTATAGGTAATTGCTTATAAAAATGCATGTTTGGGGATGAATTTTGGGGGCAAGTGTGTAAATAGTGCATGTATGTGTATGATAAATGAACTAAAATTTCACCTTGAAATGTACATTTTTAGAGACATATAAATGTTACAAATATATCTTTTAATGATGAAACTTACATCTTTCCAGTAGAATATCATCGTACCAAATGAACCTCATTTGCGGGATGAGGAGTAAAATAATTTGAAAACAATGTTGAATTATGTTGATGTAAACAAATATGCAGGAATTAAAATGCACATACTGTATTTCCACCTAAAGACTGGTTAAGAAATGGCATTTTTTAGAAGCACCTAAATATCTTAAAATGATATTTTTGTTCCCTACAAATGATAAGAAATTAATCAAACTTCATGGGAAAAAGTTTGTAAAGATTATGTGCCACTTGAAAAATGCTTAACTGTAGGCGAAATACATCAATAATCTTTCACTCACCTTTGCTCATCTGTATGTTTTATTTATTTCATTGGTGTTTTATGCTTTACTCAAGTATATTTCACTTAAACGACGGCGCCCAGCATTATGGTGGGGGGAAACTGGGCAGAGCCCGAGGGAAGTCTGTCAGCAACCTGTGGATGTCAGGTTGCTGACAGACCTGTGGATGTCAGGTTGCTGACATACGGCTGGAGAGGAAGCCAGCATGTCTGTATGTTTTAGGTACAAAATATGGGTTGAAATAAGTGGATTGTTCTTTCACTAAAATGCCATCTTCCTTTGCCTATTTTTTGTACAAAATAAGCTGAAATCAGGAAATTAATAATGATCTTCCACTCATGTTGCTGTCTTCATCCTTTCTTTGCAGATTGTACCCGGATGGCTGGGTGTGGGGGCGTGAGAACCTGCGGGTCCGCCAGCTGCAGGGGGTGGTCCGAGCTAATGGCTGCCCCTGACAGCGAGGGTAGTGCCCTCCTTCTGTCCTCCTCATCAGTCCCGCCACCATGTCCATGATGGGGAACTTCGGACAGAGTGCCGAGGAACCAGAAATGAAGGAACAACGCAGGAAGAACATCAGTGCCGTGCTTCAGCGACTTTCTGATAAACAGAGCTCCGGGTACGAATCTGAAAAAGAGTCTGACCTGTACACCCAAACCCCGACAGAGCCTCGGGTGCCCCTGATCCCAGAGTGCGAACAAGGGGAGATAACTGTAGGTGAACATTCCACAAATGTGACCAAGACGGTGCGATCTTACACAGAGTACGAGGAGGTGCATGTGAGAAGGTTGAAGATGAAGCAGGAAGGTTGGATGAAGTATCAACAGGAAGTGATCCAGCAGAGTAGCACGTCCCACAGCGTCTGCTACCCCATCCCTAAGCAGCTGCCTTCCTCAAGTGCCTGCCAATCAGAACACGAGCAAAAGCAGCTGTGTGGTTCGCCGGCGTTCGTGGATGTATCGCCTTCAGAGAGACCCTCGCCTCCGCCGAAGATGCACAACACGCCTTCAACGCAGCAGTACCGCGAACCGGTCATTGTGCCGAGACAACAGTCTCCATTTTATCGTCCCCATCTGTGGAAGTCTCCAACACATGGTGCTTCTTACCTCAAAGAATCAGATAAAACGGAGCAGTATCAGACTTCTGAGGAACGGAGGCATCAAATGGAGGCTTGGTCAAAACAGGAAAGCAAGATGTCATTTGATGAGCCTTCCAGGAACATAGAACTGTTTCCGCCTCCGGAGTGCATATCGATGTCACAAACGGAGGCGGAGAAAGGCTACATGACAGTGGCCGATACAGAGAAAAAGGAGGCAGCATCCTACCCCAAAAGCTTTAAAAAGTATTTACAGGAGCGATACATATCAAGTTTGAAGGACACTGATGTGAGGGATCTCCTGAAAGTGTGAAGAGGTCCCTCAGAATGTGTACCAGGTACACCGAAGAAAAGACTGGAATTGGTCAAGGCAGAGTCTGAACGCAAAAATCCGAGTTTCTCAAGTACAGATAGTGAAGGACGAGGGGACGTGTCTCTTCATTCAGAGGTTTTTATTCATGTACGTGATGTTGAGCCATCGTCATCAAGGAGGGCAGATGAAGACGAAAGCACTGAAACTAAAGATGATGTGTTCGAGGCCACTGAGTATCTAGAACCAGGAAGAAAGGCTCCTGTAGGATCCTCGCAGAAGGCACGTCGCAGGAACGAGGAACCTCTGGATCTCCGCAGTAAGCAAATGCCGTCTGCGACTTTCGCCAGTCACGAGGAACTGAGGAATCCTGCCCCTTTTTCCTACACAGCTGTCGCCTTCAATGTACCATCACTCCCCTCCAATGTTCTACTCGCCTCAGCATGAAATGATGTCTCCACGTTCTCCACTCTGGTCAGTCCCAGAGGGCCGAGTGTTCAATTTAACTTACCTAGTCCGTTTGAGTCTCGCTGCCATTCAGACCCAGAGTTTTTATCCCCTGGATTCAGCCCGGATTCACCAGGGTTACATTTTACTTTTCCGCCACGATCGCCATATTTAGGGTCGGGAGGAGAGCACAGCAAGAATGCCAAAATCGCCTCGCCTGGTGTACCCAGGCAGCCCTGCAAGGTTCCAGGTCTCTTCCAATAAGCCTCTGCCTAAGCTCTTCTGTTCACCTCCCCCTGTCACTGAATTCCAGCGCCAGTCTGACGATGCCCAAGGCTCAGAGCTGACCTACATTTGCCCTGTGTGTGGACAAGTGTTTCCGTCGTATGACAACTTGGCAAAACACATGGCAAAACATTTACCCACAGAGACTGTCAAAACAGCCGACAACAACAAAGTTCATTACTGCAAAGTGTGCAATAGAGCGTTTTCACGCAGCGATATGTTGACGAGGCACATGCGGCTGCACACGGGACTGAAGCCCTACGAGTGCAGGGTCTGCGGCCAGGTGTTTAGTCGCAGTGACCATCTCAACACTCACCAGCGCACTCACACAGGTGAGAAACCGTACAGGTGCCCGCAGTGTCCTTACGCTGCATGCCGCCGAGACATGATCACCAGGCACATGCGTATTCATCTAAAGCGCTCCTCAAAGCGTGGCAAATACTTGGCAGTGCCAGAAGGTGAGAGCTCCAATGTGCGCAAAAGTTCTGTGTCCAGCACAGACACGACCGATTCACAGGAACATTCGGGACGCACCTGTTCCGTTTCGAGCGTGGACAGCGTGGAATCAGAAGGTGGTAACAGGAAGTGCTCGGCAACGAGCGGTGAAAGTTTTGAAGCGGAAGCTCAGCCGTTGTCTAGTGGCAATCGGCTGTGTCTTCTGCGAGTGCTGAAAGCACAGACTTTGAAGAGAGTCCACACTTAAGGCAGAGCAGCTCAGCATTTTACGCAGACAGTCCAGGACCGTTTTTAGAGCCAACTTTTACGTATAGGAAGTCAAGGAACTGGTCAACAACAAGTTTTGAGAGCATAGACTCTGAAGGGTCCAATTCCAGACGCGATTCAGTAGCAGATGATTTTGGAGACATGGACACTAAAGAATCGACAGAACATCGTAGCGCACGTGACACACCTGTCATTGACGATGACAGTCTACGAAAATTCACCATCAGTTCAGACGATATACAAAATTGATGCTAGTTTTGAGTTATTTTATTTGTTTTTTTTTAATGTTCCACATTGGTTTTGTTTGTTCAGATTTGTTGGTCTTGATATGTCAAGTACATTTACTCAGCACACAAGCTGCATTCTTTTCATACACCTGTTCTGTTTTGTTATCATAAGATTAACTCATTTTATTGGTCTTAGTGGAAGTACATCTGAATCATTTTTTATTCTCACCTTTGGTATTTTTTCAAACTCCACTGGGAAAGTGGATGTTCCATGAGGATGTATCTAAAACTCTCATTTTGAATCTATCAGCAGGTTACTCATTATTGATTTATATCAAGTCATTTTTGTCATATTTTTACTCTGTTTGGTAGCTTAGTAAAAACATTCAAGGGTTCTAGATGATTGTCATTTTTGTGAGTTTTTTTTTGCATTTTTGCTGGCAATTGCACGGTTTTTAGTGCCTTTTGTATATAAACAGATTTTTGTCAGAATGCGGGTGAGAGTTGTCTCCCCTTGGGGAAGTCTTCTACTTGAAACAGACAGGGTTTTAGTCAACTGTAACTGTTCGAGTTGAAATAAAAACTTTGTTTCCTTCACAGAGTGGAATTGTGCTGATGACCATTAACAGGATTGTACAGTGAAGAAATTTTCTTTACAGTTATTGTTGAAATTAAAAACATTGTGTTAATTAAAGTTTTGTGGGTGAACTCAGAATATTGTGACAGATATTCACTCTTGTAAGTTAAGCTCCATGTGTGGCCCTTATCAACAAGCAGTGATGCTAAGTCAACATTTAAAGTTATGTATGAAATAGAGTGTCCAATGTTGTTCTCAGTAGATATGTTAGATATTTACTCTGGGAATTCACACTCACAGATCAGGGCCAAAATTTTTTGACCTTGAGGAAGGAGGGAAAGGGGATGGTTGTAGGCAGGGGTGCAAGTGAAAACGACAAACTGGGACAGCAAGTTTGTAATAGTGCAGTTTTGATCTGTGATACTAAAAGTGCTGGTTAGGATGTTGAAAGTAAGTAAGAAATCAAGGTGAATTGATTTATATTTTTATTATGTACAGGGTTTATGTGGTAAAAAACAAGGCAGAGTTGGTCTATACGTGTAGCTGTCCTTAGCAACCAAAAAAAAAGCTGAATATCAGTGCATTCTTGATGATCAGGTTGCCACAATTAGTGAAGTGTTTAGGTAATCAATGTTCAATGATCTTCTACTAGGAATCCTTTAACTAACTTAAGTCCAGATGTCTTCGGAGTTTATGGAAATTGTTTTGCTTTAATAATGGGCAAAGATGTCAAAGAAAACTGCATGCTGTTCAGTTGCCAATGCCTTAACATTTTTAGGTGTTAAAACTCTTGCAATTCACAACCTGTGAAGTTCTGCGCATACATACATGTTGGATTCCTTTATCTCGACTTCCAAAAGAACCACTGATATGGTACCTAGAGTAATACAAATATTAGTAGAATTATTTTACAAAAGGGTATACACAGTTATGGAGGTAGACTTGGTGTTGCCGAATTTGCTGGTCATTCATTGTCCGTTCTAACAGAAAAATTCTGCCTTATTGATCAGACCAAGCTTGGGCGTACATATTTCTATGAAATCAGGAAAATAATGTAGACTCTTAGTTTATACAGTTGCCATGATTTGGCCAAATACTGCCCGTATGGTGTTACCCCCCTAATATCTTGTTTATTCATTCTTTGTTTAATACAATGGTTTGGGCCTTGGAATTTTCATAAATGTTGGGTTTTGAGATGTCAAGAGTTGATTAACTGAAGTCTTTGGCTCTAAAGATTGGTTTGTGCCTTTGCTGTCAAAGGATAATTTCCAAGTCAAATATTTTGAATACTTTTTCCTGTTTTTACTATTGTTGAAACTTGGCTTTGTTTCAGTTGTTGTTAGGTGAAGTGCTAATTTGCTAATTGTTACATTTGAAAGAGAAATTCATTGTTTTGATTGGTTAATTTTTATATTGAATTGTTCAGCAATTGACTGTTCTCAGGCCTCTCTGAGTTGCCAACTGCTTCACTGATTATTTGTCGGGGATGAGGGGAGAGAGGTATTAATGTGGGGGGGTGGGGGAGGTGTTGAACGGGCTGTAAGGATCAAGAACTACTGAGAGGATAGTGCTATTGTAAATGCCAGGTTTTTCTGCACAGGGATTATAGTGCTTGCCCACGCGGTTTCGATGTTTTCGTGGTGTGGTTACAGTGTTGATCCAAGAATCTTTCCACCATTGTAACCTTTGAGAAAAGATTTTTTGAAATGGTCTTTTCTTTTGTTGCTAATGTGGAAGTGGTTGAGAAGGTTGATATTATTGTAGAAATTACCTGCACCTCTGGTGTCCACCAACCCAGTATAGAAAGATAAATTCAGAAGTTTGATGTCAGTTATACCGGTGAGTTTCAGATAACGTTCTTTGATTGTTCATATAATATGGGGCAGCCAAAAGTATCATTTAATATAGAATGGTGGATATCAGTTCATGTCAATATGAATATTTAGTGATATCAATAAATGTACATGTATTTATTTAATATATATTGATATCACTACATATTTGTGGTCGTTGAATTTGATATCAGTAATTCTGGATTAATTGCTACTTTGAGCTTTGTATTAGGATTTAATATTAGTAGTATACTAATTATTAGGAGGATAATTAAAAATAACTTCAGACTTGCAAACGTAAACAGACTTACACCAGTATTTCTGATGTTTAACCTTTCAATAGGTGTAGGATTCTACATGGCATTTTGTAAGTGGATATTGATTCAGTTTGCCAGAACAAAGCAAATGGAAAACAACAAATGCTTTTCTACTTAAAGTGGCAATAAATTTTGGATAGTGTTTTCACACTGGGCATTGATGCTTGACGACTGCAGTTGGTTTTACAGGTCCATATCGCAGAGTTGCTTAGTGACATGAACTATGCCAGATAGACATTGGTCTCCAGATAGACAAATGTTTAGATTTGCTTGAAGAAAAACTGAGAGGAACACTGACATTAATTCCTACTGTACACCACCTTCTATAGTTGACAACAGATAGCAAAAAATTGTGTGAATTCTTGAAAGCCCCAAAACCTATTCCAATGCTTGAGCATTGTGGAGGATGTGGTTGTTGGTGTTTGGATTTATGATGTGTATTTGGTGAGCCATATTAGCCAGCTTTTGGTTGTTTAGTTTGAGTCAGTTGCCCACATTGAGACTGTCTTCCCAGGAGAGTTACAGTTAACTATTGGGAAATTTTTACCACCTAAGATAATTCAGACCTAATTAAGCTTGTAGCCTTTTGTTTTTTCTTGCTTTTGCTGTGGCGATTTGTGGCCAGACTGGTAAGGTAGTACCCATGTATTACAAGAGAACATTGATTCATTCCAGCTTGGACCTGAGTTGCCATTGCACAGGAAAATTGCCCCCGGACAGCTGTTTGTGTGCGATCCCAGCTTTCAAGTGTATGTAGCCTATTCAGGAAATGCTTAAATAAATGAATAAATAAATAAGAAAACAAAGCAACAAAGCAAAGGGGTTTTCTAGTGTAGTTTGAGTAGTGCATATGTTAAAGAGTGGCATTTCATTACTGTAATAGGCTGAAGACGCTATTGTTTGACCTTAATAAATGTAAACATACATGAAATTTGATATTGGGGGAGTTGGTTCTAGTAAATTTGGTGAGTTGCCACCTCCTGGACAGTGATTGACATTTCGTAGAAAATTTTCTTGGAGGGAGGCATATTTCGAATATATTTTTATATTGATAGGTAGAATGTTTTTACTTGATTCCACCTGTATCATGAAAGACCTGTATATCTACCTATGCTTCCCTGTTTGAAATTCTTGCAAACACTAGTGTACTGTGTCTTAGACTTTGTAGTGTAATTGTTTTGTCAGTTTTCCAGCATTGTCTGTCTGTTTGGTTACAGCATTAAAATAACAGCTGATTATAAGATCATGGATTTGTTTTACTTTTGAAGTATTGTTAATATCCTGAAAGAGGCAGTCGTATAATTTTTTGGGAAAAGATTTAAATGTGCAGAATTTCAGTATCTATTATTAGGTGATTCCCTTTTTCTGTTCAGTGTCAATCTTGCATTCTGTAAAGATAACATTTGATAAGAATGGGATGTTAAATTTCATTGATCAGTGAAGACATGCTGAAACCGTTTTAGGCCGTTATACATGCCCCAAATGGAATGATTCTCTCAGACATATGATATATGCTCAGATATAAAAAAAATACTTTCCAAGGTCTTTTTTAAGGGAAGAGGAGCACACTTTGGCTGCTGGGTTTGGGAAAATTATGGTGTCAGAAATGGGATTTTTGAATTTCATGAACTGATTGTACTCTGTACAGTCATTGATCCGTCTCTGTAATACCCACATTCACACAATTATGAGCCAATACACATAAATTGTTAACTGTTTAAATAATGTTGTTGTTAACAGAATTTCCCGGTTGAAGAATCAATTACAGCTGAAAGATATTCGCTTGCCTTGTGAGAGAAAGATGTGTGTCTTGCGATGTGTATTGAACAGGTTGTTAATGTAGTGCTTTTCATATGTTTTGTACCAGTTGTGG
This sequence comes from Liolophura sinensis, assembly GCF_032854445.1. Lineage (NCBI taxonomy): Eukaryota > Metazoa > Mollusca > Polyplacophora > Chitonida > Chitonidae > Liolophura > Liolophura sinensis. The sequence goes on along the minus strand of NC_088298.1, from coordinate 14,041,158 downwards.
GAAAAGTGACAATTTTTATGCGCTTTCATCGCTGTGGTAAATTAAATGCTAGTTACCTGTGGAAATTAGTAGTGTTTTGGGAGGGGGCAGGGGGTGAATTTATGTAAGTGTACAAAATTCCTTCTCTAAAGGGATCAGTACTGTAAAACCGGTGATGGAGTAAACCTCCAAAAATATTCAATATAAACCTGCCTGACATGAAGTCCAGCTTTTCGGACACTTTTGTATTCATTTTTCTGCCTTTTCCTCAAAGTTTCCATCTGAACTGATTATGTAGCCATTGTATAAAAGCCAGTGGAAATGTGCAACTGTTGATGTAATGAAAGATCTTTCCTTAATTGAGCTATTTTTCCTTTGTTTTATGAGAAAGACAAGGCTAGCTAAAATGACAGTGAGTGTTTTTAGTTTTTACTGTCTGATAAAATGCAATATATTCAAAAGAAAGAACTTTTCCATCTCTCAAGTTTTGCAGGTTTCTGTTTATTAGTTATTAACTATTGTCACACATGCGCTCACCAACACTTAACTCACCTCTTTGGTTTGAAATCAGATAATTGACAATCTGAAAAAAAATGAAAAAAATATGAAGATGTTTTATTGCCAAAGACTATTTTTAACTTATTGTTCATAAAGTGATCATATAACACAGATGATGTATGTGCTTTGTAGAATGTGGCATGTTGCAACTTTTAGGATGTCTCTGCAACACAAATTTATTTGAAACAATTTCTTAATGATCAAGTAATATACCTGTACATGTTATTGATAGACTATTCATACCAGCAAGTTTGTTGTCAACTTGGTTGTAATTTTTTTTCTTGTTTTATCTCAGCACTTAATTGTATCCATGCGTTTTTTGTTTTGGTCTTATTGTATATATGTGCAGATGTGGGCCATTTTTGTTTTTCTGTTAAGGTTAATTTAATAACAGAAGAAAGGTGTTTTTTTTTCCCATATCATATGTTCAGTCAAAGTATTATTATTCAGCATGAAGTAATTGATATCATTTAAAATATTTGCCTTTGATTTGGAAATTTGCGGCACTTTTTCAGTGATGCAGCAGTGCCTTTGTTGTGCTATGTAGGTGTTTTCTGACACCATTTTTGAGTGTAATGTGACACATAAAGCCACCTGCCTTTTTCAGAGAAGCAAATTTCATTTTTATACTGTCATCTTCTTAAGGCAGCTGCATTATTACTCATGGTGTGGGCAAGTGGTTTAAGACATCACATTTGCTTTCGTGAAGACGGTTTTCATCAAATATAACACATCAGCAGGTGTGCGTTTTGTTCTTCATCATGGCCTCCATATCAAGGTGTTCAAATTTAATCCAGCGATGAACAAGCATTTTTCTGCTGAAGTGTATCGTTATGAAACAATCCTTCCATCTTTGCAGCTATTTCTTGGCAAAGCCTTTGTTTGCAAAGTGCGTAAAGCTCAACCCCCTTGTTCTTAAAGACTTTCGGACTGTAGTCTTCAGGAGTCTTTCTTTTCTTCTTTGAGTTACTTTCTGGGTGCGAGGCAAGTGAAGATGTTGCCCCATGCACCCATCAACAAATTATTCTCCTGAATCTTCAACACACAATGTGGAATGAACTGGTTTTTCTGGTGTGTGTGTAAGGGTGGAGGGGATTCGCCATTCGTTTCTGCATCAAGGCAAAGTTTGTGTCGGCTATATCAGAGGACATAACTTTTCAGTAATTGGAGTAACTGGTCTACAAACAGCAAACCCGGTTGTCAGTCTAGTCATACTGTATGTAAATGTACTTTTGACAGGTAATGTTTTACTTCGTATGAAAAGGGGAAAATTTGTTTAAAGCTTCGATGATGGATTAAGAGGCCTTTTGGGACTGACTTTAAAGGGAAACTGAAATTTGTACAATGAATTACAAAGAAAATTATTTTTGTTGAAAATGAGGAGAAATGGAATGTTGTTTAAAATCTTTACAATGAATTATGGGAGTCAGTTTGTTCGTCATTGTGGAGATTATGAATTTTTGAACGGTCGATTAGCTCATCACATGTGGACAAAACAATTTTGAAGTAACATCAAAAAATCTACATGAATAAAACATATTCAGAACAATTAATCCAGATATTTTTTTTTAATGAAGTGTCTGTTGAGAAGAAAGGACAGCATGTAATGAGTAATTTAATGTCTGAAGATTGTGGAAAATATTACAGCTTGCTCTAAATGCATGTTAAAATTTAAAGACTAATTTTTTAAAAGTGCGTTTGAAAAAAAGATGTAACAGCTCCAATTATCAGAAGAAAAAATATATGAAGAACTTTGGACTGTATTTGAGTATTTCACAATTTGTCCCTTTCAAATGCTCAATGTTTTACTTCAGTCTTGTTTTGTCCTGAAAGACCTCTGCTTCTATGAGACTCCATACTTCTTTTTCAAGATGGTGGAAGCCTGTAGCAAGGTCGTCAAATTCATGTTTGTAGATTGGATGTCTAATTAATAAGACAATTGACAAAGGTAGTACTGCAGAGTGCAACTGACCTGTTTTAAGTACTGTTTGTGCATTGAGATATTAGAAGTCTTATGTTTTAGGAGTTTCTTATCCTATCAGGGAACTAGGTAAAATTTAGTTGCCCAGGATTTACCCTGTAAAATTTGGGAATTAACAACTTTGAAATTGCGTTTTTCAGAGAATAGTCTGTAAGAGGAAGTCTTGAAAATGAGACCCGTTTCCAAAAAGAAAAAAAAAAAAAATTATATTCTTTTTTTTATACATACATATATATTATATACATAAGACAGTTTGAAATAATGAGATAGGGGATAAAATATCGCCTCTTGTCCTCTTCCGCCAAGTGCTGTTCTTGGCAGAAAACCTCAGTGTAAAAAGAGTCTTTACCTCGCTCGTTGAATTTATTAAAAATAATGTTGCCATATTTTATATTGTATAGCACAGTCGTTGTTTGTACATTTTTTATGACAGCAATCTATCTTATGACACTATTCTGATGGTTTGTCATACATGAGTCAATGTACTGGTATTTGTTATTTCATCCCATGAGGTAAAGCATCCTGGTTAGATGTGTACACTTGTATGTGACAGGCAAGGGACATAACCCTTTTGGTCAATCCAGGTGCTTTGCTAACCAGTGCTTTTAGTTTGAGACATATTTTAATAGGTATGGATGAAAAAAAAAATAAATAAAATATGGTGTTTTGTAAAGTGACGTCTGGTCTAATGTGGTGTTTCTGTACTATTTATGATGGAAATCGAAGTCTGACCATACTGGACATGATCAAAGTGATGCCTATACCTGCCTATGAGGCTGACTCATGGGTATCATAATGCTGGTCTCGGGATAATATGACACGGCCCAAGGGTGTCCTGTCTGGTGTCGTTGTCAGGCAGCTTGGGATCAGCACAAGGCCTGGCTTGATCATCATGATACTATGTCTGGCTCCATGGTTCTGTATTTATTTATTTGATTGGTGTTTTACGCTGTCCTCAAGAATATTTCACTTATATGACGGCAGCCGGCATTATGGTGACAGGAAACCTCTCACAGCGGAGAGGATAACCGCAGGTTGCTGACCTACTGTCTGATTGAGAGTACCATATGTATAAAAATTTTAAATGGGCAAAATTAGTGTTCAAGATTAACCCTGCAAGCAGTGACCCAGATGAGACTTGAGGTTAGTAAGTGACAGTCATGCAGACCATCTCAAGTTTTCATCTTGTTGTTGAAACATATCTGGCACTGCATGTCAGCTTCTTTCACAAAGGGTTTTCACTGCAGGATGTCACCAGTCAAAAACGGGATGACTGCAGGTGAATTGGCTTAATGTGGATTGGAAATTTCATACCTCAAAGATGTATTCATATTTTGTAAGGAGATCAGACTTCGTTGGTGAAAATTCATGTAATACTGTTAATATTACGACAGTATGTGTTTTTTTTTTACCGTTTTAGAAATTGTGACAATGTTCCTCTTTAAAGAAGGGATTTCGGTTTGATGAAGAGATGTATGTCAGCAACAGAGCTCTTAATGAATCAGCCAGGCGAAAGTAACAGTTGAGATCATTCATCTAAGAATTCTGTTATTGAATGCTTAAGGCACATAGTCTCTGCAAGCTGGCTGATTCAAAAAGGTCTGAAAATGTGGCAAACTACTTTTTAATGATTTTAAATCCCAGGCACTCTGACCAGAACCCAAGACATCAAGCAGTACACTATTGGCAGTTCTACGCTGAGTGCTCAAGAATAGTTCAAGGGGCATCATCTCACAAAGAAAAGCAAGCGATATGTCGATATGAAGAGACCTAAAAAAACTCTGAAAACTGCACTAGTTAAAACCTCCTTTTTATCAATGAAAATTAATTTAGCTAGTGTTCAGTGTCATACCTGTAATATTTCACTTAAGTGTTGGCAGGTATTATAAAGCAAAGAAGTCAGTCATTGTGCATAGGAAGTCATTGCACACACACAGGTAACTGATAAACCACCTGGCTTGACACCAAAATCCAGAGACCTGGATTTGAACCTGACTTCATTAGTCGACCACAGACATGTGAATTTATGGCTTGTGTGCATGTATGTATGCTTGGGGTTATAAGTCGTACAATTTTTCAATCATATGATGAGGAATCCTAGGTTGCAATTGTAAAATCATAAGCAGTCAACAGAAGTGTGATCTAGAAAGATTCATCAAAAATTAGATGGCAAGTCAATCACACACCTACGAAATGTCTAGGTCAAGGGGGTATAACTCACGAATTCAACTTACTGGAGTTGTCTCCCTTGGAGTAAATCTTTGCTGGGCGAAAAAGACCGGGACCATTTGGAGATGTCGTCTGCTTGCTCTCGAAGTTCAGAGCACAAATGATGTGAGTTCGGATCAAGACGTGGTTAAAGTTAGTCATTAATTTGTGATTCTGTATCTGAAATTGAAGTTATAAACTTCCGTGATCTGTTATTCTTAAAAAACGTAAAAATCACGCAAATTACATAATTTCAAATTTTTCTGCAAAAGTTTTAAGCTGATGTAAAAAAAACTCATCCCAACCAGACTTAAAACAGAATGTTCTGGTAAGTGTCGTTTTACATTTGGAGAAATTAGTCAAGAATCTGAAGATACGTCAGCAAGTGGTAATATGCCTTCTACTGACAATCTCAATGCAATCCCTTAAATTTAGATGTATAAGTTTTATTTCCTCCGTCAATTACAATTTTTATTGATAAAAAATAAAGGAAAAACAACAACAACAAAATATGGAGTGCCCATATAGGCCTACCCATCAGCTGTTTATCAATTCCAGTCTTTTCTGTTGAAAAACTCACAAAATAATGCTTCAAAAAGGCTTTGCTGGGTAGGCCCTATATAAAATCCACAGTAGCTGAATACATATATGTTATGGCTGCCTGAAATCCAAAAAATAAAGCGAATAGAATCCATATAAATCACTCTGTACATTTTTTCTGTCTTATATCTTTATTCAGCAGTTGCTGATTACTGAAGACGAAGATATTATCAAGATTATCAGTAGTTGCTGATTACTGACTTGCAATAGTCCTTGTTTAAGGAACTTTCGTCAACGAAGATATTATCAAGATGGCAACAACATGGAAACCTCCAAAATACAGTGAGTATTGATCTCTTAAAAGAAAAAAGATATATTTATGCAACCTATACATTAAATGAAGAGCTATTCTTAAGGTTAATTAAAATATTTCTATTTTCTGACAGCAGTGCTTGTTATTTGAGTATTTAATAGTTAAACATCCAAGGCTTAGAAGTCTCCTTTTGGCCGCATTTTATCAGATTTGTGCATACGTCATCTTGCTTAGGGTTTACCCAGTGGCTGTTCGGGCATGACATTCCAAACACATTTTGGCAGCCTACAGCCACCCATGTAGGCATGTTCCTGTGGCCCTCAAGTACATCCTAAGCTCTTCATTTTAGAGTTCGCTTTCACAGACCTTAAAATCAGTTATCACAGTATACGAACATATTTAGTTAGGACTAGAAATGCACGTTTATCATATGGTAAGTGTAAACCTTAAGCACAGGAGGCTTTTCATTGCACAAGCCTAAAACATGGCAGGACTTTCAGTGTGCCTCAAATGTGGGGATTTTGTAGAAAATGATGATGTTTAAAATCATTTTCTTTCTTATGAAAATAGAATTTGACACATTTTGTATTGCTCTTTCAGTTAAGGTTGTATAAATATGTTATTTTCTTCTAAGTTTACCTTTAAGGTGTGTACATGTCACAGTGTGGGAAACAGTGACTAGTCCAGAATGAACTTGGTGTCGACTACTGTAAACGAAAATCCATAGGTAAAATTGATCGAACTTGAAACCTTTTGATACTCAAACTCACCGTCTATAAGTTAATTTCCAGCACATTTTTTAAATCAGTGTCACACTACTTTTAAAACCCAATATCCTCGTTGACAGTATTGAGACTTTTGGCTCAGATTTTGAAATGTTATTTTTTGGAAATGTGTTACAATGAAGGTAAAAATGTAAATACCACAGAATTCCATTTGGAGCATATATCATACTGGTTTGAAGGATATATGAAAAGGTACTATAAAATAAAGAGAATATATATGGTTTCAAGGAAAAAAGATATGCCCAAGAAAACAAGAAAAAATGTTTTCTCTTTTAAGGCATATACTATGTTTCGTGATAAGCGCTCTATGTTATGCATATTTTACATACAGGGATTTATTGCTAGGCCCCAAACAGAAAGCTGAGAATTTTTTTTTTTTTTTTTTTACAGTTTAGTTTAGGCCACCTTTTTTTAATCCATATTAAGAAATAAAACCAAAGAGTTTCATGTATAGCTGCATGGGTAACAAAGGTGGCAACATTAGATACAGTAGCTCTCTGCGATGGATTTCTTAGTTATAACCATAATAGAGAAAAAGTAAGGAACTAACATTCAATAATCACACCTGTTTTCAGTGAAAAGTAAAGCACCATGCCATGTCTTTCATGGTATAGTTATCAACTCACGCTAACATGTGCTGGTAATATTTATGTTTTACTTCGTCCAGTGTGGGCCACTTTCACAAAACTTTGTAAGTCACATTTCTCATAACTTTTTTTGTAAAAGACATTGTCTAGGTTATAGTGCCATAAAGCATCATCATTTATGAGAAAAATTACAAAAATTGATATACAAAGTTTTGTGAAAGTAACCCCTGTGCTGTATCTGTGGCAACCTGTGTTTCTCAGATTCATGCACATCATCCTTGTCAACTGTGAGGGTGTTAAAGTCAACCCATTCTTCTCTTGCTTGGCAAAAATTGCATTTTCTCTGTCTAGGATTTGTGTCACAGAAACTTCTTCCACAGCCATTTAGTTCATTTGAAATCATCTTGATTGTGTTCCAAAAAAAAAAAAAAAAGACATTCGATTAAAACTTCAAGAAATCCCGTTTTGTTTTCTTATAATCTCTTCTTTCCTGCACACAGACTTCTCCTTGCTGGAAACCCCGAACACAGCCTTGATCACAAGTAGGGGTCCTCTCACAGGATCTGGCACACCTGCATGTAACAGATTCTCCACCCCCAGGGGCCTGTATCCTGGGAAATCTAGTACAAGCAGGTCAGGGTCACTATGCATGTACACGTAGCTGAAAACTATACTCTGAAGCAACTTGTCAAGGTGTTACCAGTGATGAACAGACAGCATCTTTTAAGGAGGGAACTTACAGTAGTTGTTGTAGACATCAGTATGAATAGAAATAAGTACTGGTTGACCTAGTGTCAGCATAGTTTGTGACTCTTTTGAGTGTCGTGCCTCGTGTCTTATCATTGTGTTCCAGTGAGGCAGCACTATATGTCATCATTAGGTTCAGTTTGCTACAAGGACACACAATCATAATGTGACTGAAATAATGTTGAAAAGGATATTTGACTCCAATCAAATAAACAAACAGTAGTTTCAGAGTTACTACTATTACCAGGTTCCTCAGTGGCGACCATCAGAAGTTCGCTAGCTCTTGACAAACAAGGCTCAAATCAAACTCCTGAGTATGTTGTCATGATGGGTTGATTGCCTGATTGAATATTGCACTTATATTACTTGGAGGGGGAAACCGTAGGACCTAGAACAAACCTGTACTAGCAAATAACTAACAAGCTATCCTGCATGTTAAGTACAGATTTTAACAGCAAAGCCAATTCTTCATATTGTTGGAAGTAAGTTTAAATTAAGGATTTAAGCTCAACTGGGAACTTACATGTATCACTCCATCTTCTAGTCGTTGCCAATTTTTGAATTATATGTTAAGTGTGATTGAAAAAAGTAAAGTACAGTAGACAGACTATCAGATTTTTTGATGTCTATTGTTCAGACTTGAAATACGAGACATTATGACTGACTGTTACATTTTGAAATCTGCTCTGTCAGGTGTGATTTTATTATTATACAAACAGTGTAGAAGCATATGGGTAACTTAATGACTTTTATTACCATTTGCCCTTTAATATTCCTTCACCATAGTGTAGAACCCAGATCAAGGGGCAGTTCCACGTCATTGGGTGTGAACACCCCAAGAAATACCACAGGTTCTGCCCAAGCCAGGACCCCAGGGTCTTCCCGGGCCAATACTCATGGGCCTGCCCGAGGTGGAACGCCAGGGTATGCCCAAGCTGGAACCTCGGCGTCAAGTGAGACCCCATACAACTCCAGCTCTTCTACTCCTGAAGAAGAGTCTTCTGTCATTGTTGGTGGGTGAAATATAAAGAGCAAATTTAAGTCTTTGTGGCCATTATTTGATAATTAATGTCAGTATAAATGTACACAGTGTAAGAAAGATTAGTTGGATTTTGGTTAAATTTATGAGAATATTCAACTGGCTACCATTGTTCTCTGAACCTACATGCACATAGGTGTTCATTACTGTACATGTGTACCATACATGTTCATTACTGTACATATGTACCATACATGTTCATTACTGTACATATGTACCATACATGTTCATTACTGTACATATGTACCATACATGTTCATTACTGTACATATGTACCATACATGTTCATAACTGTACATATGTACCATACATGTTCATAACTGTACATATGTACCATACATGTTCATAACTGTACATGTGTACCATACATGTTCATTACTGTACATGTGTTCCATTCACTTGGAGTAAAAACGACCTGAAATTTTGACACTTTATGACCGTGTGAATTTTTCTCAGAGAATAGGAGTTTTGAAGTTTGTTGACAGACAGGATGATGTCCTACTGGAAACCTGTTTGCAACAAAGTAGTTAATATTTTATGACATTAATATTTTGAGGGGCAAACTTGTAGGTCATTTACCACACATACGTTTTTATATCATAATGTTTGGCTTTTCCAGTTGTGTAAGACAGTTGAGAAATCTGAGAAATGTATTGATGTGTAATATTGTTGTTACAGCGTTGACGGAGGGGCGTGGCCAGGCTCGAGGGGAAGTCGGCATGGCTTGTATTGACCTAAGGAGCCCAGTATTGGTTCTGTCTCAGTTCTGTGACACAGTCACCTATGTGAAAGCTGTGACTAAGCTACAACTGTACAATCCCATAGAAGTAAGCACTGTGTTTCACCTAAAGTTTACTTTTTTTTTGGAAGGGCACATTTTGCTTGATAATTTCTGACTGATTCAGCCACCACATGGGCTGTGTTTGACGTTTGATTAATTTCTTCTCAGAAAAACTTGTTGGTATGTACATGTACAGCTGAAATTGCATTTTTACAGTCGAAACTTTAGGTGAAGTACAGTATTTCCAGTGTTGGTCTCTAAGGTGCTACCACCACTGTTCATACTAGTTGCAAGAAAACTAATATGGCTACCTTTAAATTCTAGGTAAAGGTTAACACTAAACTACAAATGCACAGTCCTACAGAAGTATAAAGTAAATAAAATATAATGCTGTTTGTTGAACTTTAGTGTCATTACCAGTAGATAAGCTGTGCAATATTGATAATGGTTTAGTTAGTGGCAAAATATTGGGGTGTTCAGAACGCTTCTCTTTGGAATTACTTACGCACAATTTTACAGATTGGGGACCTCCGTGGCTCAGTTGGTTAGCGTGCTAGCAAAGTGTAGTGACCCAGGGGCCTCTCACCAATGTGGTTGCTCTGTGTTCTAGTCCAGCTCATGCTGGCTTCCTCTCTGGTCGTATGTGGGAAGGTCTGGCAGCAACCTGCCAATAGTTGTGGGTTTCCCCCCGGGTTCTGCTCACTTTCCTCCCACCCTAATGCTGGCCGCCGTTGTATAAGTGAAATATTCTTGAGTAATACACCAATCAAATAAATAAATAAATAAATAAATAGATTGAAGTATTCATATAATTTAAGATAATTACACAGTTGTAATAAACTTTAGAAGTTATTTGCAATTTGGCACAAATTAATTAATTGTTCCAAAGTTTGGACAAATTTACAACACTGTCAACAAAGTTTTGATAAAAATATGTATTTTTTTTCTCTCCTGAACATTATGTCATAGTGTACAGTGGTGTTTTTTGTTTTTTTTTCATTTTTTTTCTTGTAACTCACCAAAGGTTGATGACGTTCAGGTACCTTAAGCAGTTTGATTTTCTTCATGCATGGAGTTGACCTTCATTGTATAAGTGGAAAATTCTTAGCTATAATGTGGAACAAATCAAATAAATAACAAATGTCAACAGGCAATAAAATCTGAATCCTAAGTTAATAATGAAGTACTTTTTTTCTACATAGAAAGGTGTTTGTTTTTTCTTTTTTCTAGATTGTTCTACCACATACAGCTGGTGAGAGGGGAAGCATGACAAAGCTGTTCAAAATCATCAGTGACACCTTTGTAGGAAGCAGCATTTCAACCATACAGAGGAAGTATTTCAACGAAACTAAAGGTTTGTTATAATTACTTATTTTAGGAATTACTGTTTGTTTTATTTTGACCCCCAAATTTTCCACTGAAGAAAATCTATGCACTTAAACTGGAGACTTTACAGAATGGAAAGCTCATTGATTTTCCTTACTATTTATGCAGTAAATTTGTCAACTTCAACCTTAAGAATATATATACCGTAATTTTTGCGTGGTGCCATCATGCCATACCTCTGCGTGCAGGATGCCTTTTTCACTACAGCGTATCAAAAAATCAGCCTAGCATGACCACCATATTTTTGAGCTGTGCTGGAAATGAAGTCATAACATTTGGTTACCTAGGTAACCTTCCTGGGTAGTAACAATGGACAAAAAATCCCTCACTCTTTAGTTCGAAGGCCATTTTGGACCCATTTGCCTGAATTGTGCTTGTGTGACCTTTAGCACCCCAAACTGTGTATGCCAACGACATACTGTTTTGTGACTGAGTATCAATTTTACAGTATTACTAGTCTTAGGAAGACATTGACAATAAAAAAACTAACAATAATGGCTGGCAATAAGCATTCTTTCCAAGGGCCAATCAATATAAATATGCTCATTGTAGATAGCCAAGGTGAAGCTACCAGAGTTCGAAAGGGTCCTTAAAATCCTGGAAAGTTCTTGATTTTGGATGAAGTGATTGCTGGACTTGGAAATCGCTTGAAAATCACATATTTTCAAAATAAGTACTTGAAATTTAGAAATTGGCCCCTTTTTACTGCACTGAAGTGCCATGCTGTACATGTGTGTACACCCCTGACCACTGTGTCTGTTTGTGAGGGGGCAGGTCCTTGGCACTACAGAGGTGTCAGCACTGAAGTGCCATGCTGTACGTGTGTGAGGTTTGGGTTTTGGGACATACACCCCATACACCCCTGACCACTGTGTCTGTTTGTGTGGGGGCAGGTCCTTGGCACTACCGGGGTGTCAGCACTGAAGTGCTATTCTGTACATGTGTATACACCCCAGACCACTGTGTCTGTTTGTGAGGGGGCAGGTCTTTGGCACTACAGAGATGTCAGCACTGAAGTGCCATTCTGTACATGTGTATACACCCCTGACCACTGTGTCTGTTTGTGAGGGGGCAGGTCCTTGGCACTACAGGGGTGTCAGCACTGAAGTGCCATGCTGTACATGTGTGAGGTTTGGGTTTTGGGACATACACCACTGTGTCTGTTTGTGAGGGGGCAGGTTCGTGGCACTACAGGGGTGTCAGCACTGAAGTGCCATTCTGTACATGTGTGAGGCTTGGGTTTTGGGACATACACCCCATACACCCCTGACCACTGTGTCTGCTTGTGTGGGGGCAGGTCCTTGGCACTACAGGGGTGTCAGCACTGAAGTGCCGTGCTGTACATGTGTGTACACCCCTGACCACTGTGTCTGTTTGTGTGGGGGCAGGTCCTTGGCACTACAGAGGTGTCAGCACTGAAGTGCCATTCTGTACATGTGTATACACCCCTGACCACTGTGTCTGTTTGTGAGGGGACAGGTCCTTGGCACTACAGAGATGTCAGCACTGAAGTGCCATTCTGTACATATGTATACACCCCTGACCACTGTGTCTGTTTGTGAGGGGGCAGGTCTTTGGCACTACAGAGGTGTCAGCACTGAAGTGCCATTCTGTACATATGTATACACCCCTGACCACTGTGTCTGTTTGTGAAGGGGCAGGTCCTTGGCACTACAGGGGTACATGTATGAGGTTTGGGTTTTGGGACACTACAGAGATGTCAGCACTGAAGTGCCATGCTGTACATGTAGGTAACTGACACTACAGAGATGTCAGCACTGAAGTACCATGCTGTGCATGCAGGTTACTGACACCACAGAGATGTCGGCATTGAAGTACATGCTGTGCATGCAGGTTACTGACACTACAGAGATGTCAGCACTGAAGTACCATGCTGTACATGTAGGTAACTGACACTACAGAGATGTCAGCACTGAAGTACAATGCTGTGCATGCAGATTACTGACACCACAGAGATGTCAGCACTGAAGTACCATGCTGTACATGTAGGTAACTGACACTACAGAGATGTCAGCACTGAAGTACCATGCTGTGCATGCAGGTTACTGACACTACAGAGATGTCAGCACTGAAATACCATGCTGTGCATGCAGGTTACTGACACCACAGAGATGTCAGCACTGAAGTACCATGCTGTACATGCAGGTAACTGACACTACAGAGATGTCAGCACTGAAATACCATGCTGTACATGCAGGGAACTAACACTGCAAAGATGTCAGCGCTGAAATACCATGCTGTACATGTAGGTAACTGACACTAGAGAGATGTCAGCACTGAAGTACCATGCTGTACATGTAGGTAATTGACACCGTTGCCCAATAAAGTCACACTGCATGTGTACCATGTATACTGACAAGCCAAGTCCAAGTACTCTTGTTTAATTCCAGTGGTAGTTCAAGAATATGACTGTGGGTTTTCAAATTACCAGACACTGTGGCCATTATGGGGGACTTCAGTATTAGATGTGTACAGCTGTGTGATTGTACAAACTAGTTACCTTAATATAGTTAGTATGTGGATTAAGGTCTTTGAAAGTGCTGGAAAATCGCAATTTAAGTCCTTGAAAGTTCTCAGAAAAGATTTTTTCAAAAGTGTGGGAACCCTGCTTACTTTATTAGTTTGTTTTGTTTCTTTTTTTTCCCCTCAAAGTTCATTTTTTTGAAAAATCCCAATCTTTTTCATTAGCCCAAATAAAGAAAAAAGAAAATAACTTCCAAGTGATGGACCTACTCTAGGCCTTTGATAATGATTGAAGGGGTTTACGCCCAAGAAGGAATTTTTGTCAGGAAGGCCAAATAGTTCAAAAATGGATGAACCTCCTAGCTTTGGTTGGCTGTAGTGGACATGTACGTGTATATTTTGCTTTCTTAAGTTGTTTTGCATTTGTTTATTTGACTTACATCATCGGTTTTGTATGAGCTAAAGAGTCTTGAAAGGTACATTGTGTAATAAGTTTGCTGTCAATGTTCAGAATATAAGAGACAGAGAATTATGCAATCTGTGGACGATCGTGGATTTCCCATGGGCTCAGCACCATTTCTTTCCACCATAATGCTCCACAGATATATAAATAAGAGAATTATGTTTGTAAATTTAATTAATCTGCTTTACACAGTACTTCACAAAATTTCTCTAATATGATGCTTTGCCAGTGAAGGATAAGGGAATCCAAACAGCAATGACACTACAGACAAAGCATGAAACATTATAGTGTTTTTGCTACCGGCCAGCCCTTATTTACTTGTTAAGTGACCTTGGTGACAGTAAGCTTGTTAAACATAGTCTTTCATTCATTCAGAAGACCACAAGTATGACATGTAATTCTGGCATCACACAAGGCAGTGTTTAATTTTCTGTAACTTGCCTAATGTTGATGGTTTAATTACCCTGGGCACTGCGGTTTCCTCCACTCACAGAACAACATGTACAGCAGTGCTGTAAATTATGTAATGCTGTGCATGTAGGGTCTGCATAATATCCATTTATTAAAGTTATATTAAAATTTAGTGTGGTGTGGTGTTACTTTGTTTTGTTTGTTTGCTCAGGTTTACAGATGATAAAACAACTTCGCCTGCCTGAAATGAAGACATTGGATATGGATTTGGCATCAAAGTAAGTAGTTTTCTGTAGAGCGAAGGTATAATGATCATACATGATTTGGTTGAACACGTGCACATTGTGTTTTACAACCAGGAGTAAGAATAGTGATGGAATGGTGATTTAAAAGATGAAAATAACATCGCTGTCTTTACCTTAAAAGAGTCACAGTCCACAGATTGCATGTATGTGTTTGTACATTGCAAATGTATATGGAAAACATCTGAATTTTAATTGGATTTACATGTGTGAAAATTTTTGGACCTCATTATAAATGTTTGAAACCAGTCGTCTGTGATCAACAAGTCATCTGCTATAATTGAGGCTCTGGATTTGGTGCAAGTTTATTTTAAATCATTAGTCAGGTGTAATCAATGTTTGTTGGTTTCCCAGGTATATGCCCAAGATTTCCCAGCTAAGTATATACAGTATCAGAAGGCTTCCTGTCAAAAAGGCAATCCTGCGGACAATATTTAAAAAATGTTAATGAAACAACAAATATTTGTATATTTGGGCAGGTATTATTGTCTGTCTGCGGCTGCAGCATTGCTCAAGTACGTGGAGTTTATACAGAACATCATGTTTGCCCCGCAATCTCTCAAGATCATCTTCAAGGGCAGTGAAAACACAACCATGATTGGTCAGTATTTCACCACAAATCACAAATTCCAGTGGTTATTGAAGCAATGTTTTGGAGTCCCAGCGCAATTTACTTGTGACTATAATATAGGAAGAGTTCAGTTTTAAATATAAACAATTGGAGATAGTGAGGGGAAAATGCTGTTTTGTTAGATGTGATGAAACAGAAAATAGGTGAAAGTGCTTGTTTTTCTGTGTTCCTTTTGGTTAACAATAAAGACAGCTTATGCTGTTCATGGAAAGCCGGAAGCTGGTGATAATGTTTTCCATGCTTATCTCATTCAGGCCTCAAAATGGGATTTTCCAGCTGGCTGTCCCCAGAGCAGTCATTCCATGACAGTTCCACGACAGCCATTACTGCAGTTTAGGGTGTCCAAAGCAAATTGTGCCCATGTGGGGAAGGTGGTTAACGGATGTTAATTTTGAGCCCTCATCATCATATTCCTGTATTCTTCATGCCTTTTATGTATTTTTTTACCATTTTCATATACTTTTTTCCAGATGCATCAACTGCTCGGAGCTTAGAGTTGGTTGAAAACATGAAAGATCCAAGAAGCCGTCACAGTTTATACGGGGTCCTCAACTTCACAAAAACGCCAGGGGGTGCTAGATTTCTCCGTGCCAATATTCTTCAACCTCCATGTGGTAAATCCCAAGTCTGGGGTATACTTGAAATAGCTGCACTAAAGTTTGTTATTTTAAAATTTCTTTAAAGTTTTGTAGAACAAAGCCCCGCCTTGAGTAAATCTAAATGAAATAAAAAAAGAAACAGGCTTGAAATGATTTGGTAATGCTCCTGATTTAACTAGGTGATTTATCCACTTTGAAACAAATTTTAGGATTTTTATATGACAATTAGATATTCAGAAATTAAGTATACATTACAATTTACACATGTGCTGGAAGTATTTGCTGTAATAAAAGGTTAACAGAATTACCAACCTGTTTCTTCCTATTGGTGAAGGTTGGGGGGGGGGGGGGGGGGGCGCCTCCGTGGCTCAGTTGGTTAGCGCACTAGTGCAGCGTAATGATCCAGGAGCCTCTCACCAATGCAGTTGTTGTGAGTTCAAGTCCAGCTCATGCTGGCTTCCTCTCTGACCGTACATGGGAAGGTCTGGCAGTAACCTGCGGATGGTCATGGTTTTCCGCCGGGCTCTGCCTGGTTTCCTCCCACTATAATGCTGGCTGTCGTTGTATAAGTGAAATATTCTTGAGTACGGCATAAAACACCAATAAAATAAATAAATAAATAAATCCTGTTTGTGAGTTACCTCCTTTGTATTGGTGAACTGTCATACTTGAACATGTTAAAACTGCATTTATATGTATGTGTATTGAATTCAAATTTTTCTTAACAGTATTCTCCAATAAATAATAAAAGGTATCATCATCAGGGCTTTCTGTATCTGTTCGGGTAAAAGGCTACTCTAGAAAAGTGACCAGCTATTTAGCAAAGAATGACATGAAGTAAAATAGTAGGCTACAGGTCACTGGTAACCATGCGCCTTCCAATAAACCCTTTGCATCAGACAGTCATGAAATGTTTGTGTCATTCCCTTCTGACAGACTTGGACACGATCACTTTACGACAAGATGCCGTCACGGAGCTGACAGAGAATGAAGAGCTGTTCTGTAACCTCCAGGTGGTTCTGGGAAGATTCATTGACATTGATCACCTCCTCTCCCTCTGCATTCAAATCCCCAAACAAGAGACGGTCAGAATAGCTGAGAGGAAAATCACTCACATCATATACCTGAAACACACTCTGGAACTGGTGGAGCCGTTGTCAGCCGCACTGGAGGAGTGCATCAACCCACTGTTCAGAGCTTTTAGACAGGTTCTAAGTTTGTTTTGATAAACCCACTGTTCAGAACTTGTAAACTTTTTGACAGGTACTATGTCAATTTCTGGCGGTGCCACAGGCTGCCAGCCAATTTGGAGGAGTGTATGAACCATTCCACTGTTTACCTTCTAGAGAGGTACTATTTACTGGGGAATGACATTTTGCTGGAGACATATGTCACAGAAGGGTTTAAAAGTCAATAAAATAAAAAGGGGGCGCCCTAAACCCCAAAACTAGCTTTCTTATATTTTAGGCATTCTTTTTTAAGAATAAAAGTGCCGTCAGTGTTAAAGTTTGGCTTCTTTCAGGTGTCAGTGACATCCGAAAGATTGTTCCCATTACTTTACAAAGACCATTGCTGTATGTCATATAAGGCTGACACAGTTGGCTTGATTCTGATTAAATCTACCACATTATATGGCAAAGGAAGACTTTGTTGTGAATTTTAATTAATTCCAGCTTTTGGCATGAGAAGTACCATTTTTAGGTCTGTCTGTACTTCTGAAAGTGCGTCTTACAGGCCAAACATTAGGTGAAGTATACTGATTAATACTGGACTAGGCTGGCCCATGAGGTTGGATATACAGTCAGCTGAAATGAAGACAGAGTATACGCCAGTCCAGTCCAGTCTCACTGGTGTTTATCTCATGTAAAATAGTTTTATTTTAAAAATTTCATAATTGACAGAATGATTTCTCACAACACTTTTAGGAGTTTTAAGTTATGGCCAACATATGGTCATTGTGAAGTCAGGAAATTTGCCATTGTTTTTCTGTTGTAATAATGTGTGAGGAAGGCATAAAGCAGAAGTCGGTTAGAGAAATATCAGGCATGGCTGATTTTGTTGCAGACTCTACAAGATGATGGGTTTGGGGTAATAATGGAGAAGATAAAGACTGTGATTCATGACGACACAAGATTCCAGAAAGGCACGCTCAATATGAGGACACAGAAATGTTTTGCTGTCAGAGTATGTAGACGAAATAAATATTCAGGTCTCACTGTTGGTTTCTGTTAAGATAAGAAATATATATAGGTTTGTGTTATCAGTTGTATACACATTTGTGTTGCCTTGGTAATTGGACATGGCCAATCGCAAGTCTGCCTGCCACTCTTATTTGCGTTTTGTGTGAGCTTGTCATGCACAAAGCTGCATATCAGTGTAATTCATGGAAGGTAAATTAAGGATATCCGTGTAACTGTAGCACTCCAGGATAGCAGATGTGGCTTGTGGGATATAGGGTGCACAGGAGGCACACAAAGTAGGAGACAAATCTTGGGGCCTTGGTGACAGTAAGTGGCCTGAGTGCTTAGTGAGTGCTTGGGGTTTAACGTCGTACTCAACAATTTTTCAGTCATATGACGACGAAGGAATCATTAGGGTGCATGTACGTGTAATGTGCCTCCTTGTTGCAGGACAGATTTCCACCGCTCTTTTATTTAGTGCTGCTTCACTGAGACGACTTACCGAAGGCAAGTAAGCCGCCCCGCCCGAGCCATTATACTGATACAGGTCAACCAGTCATTGCACTATCCCCTTCATGCTGAACGCCAAGCGAGGAAGTTACAACTTCCTCTTTTAAAGTCTTAGGTGTGACTCGATCAAGGATTGATCCTGGATCTACCGGTCCCAAAGCGGACGCTCTACCAACTGTGCTATCCGGGCCGGTGTAAGTGGCCTGAGGTATTTGTACTGATCCATTTGCACAATCTTCTGTGTAAGATCACTTGTCTGCCACTAATATAAAATACAAGACTGTATAGCACACTTGGAAAAGTTCATGAGTCAGCGGTTAAATCTTGACTGTTCAATTTCCTCCACCAAGAAAACAGACGGCCAAGTAAAGAACTTACCAGTATGGTGTTAAACAACGATAAAAATTAAATAGATGTTTATTTATTAAGTGTTGCATTTCATGGATTTCTTCTCTTAATTTCAGCCAAACATTAATGGTGAGAATGAGAATGTTCTTTGCTTTTTGATTCAGTGTTTATTTATGTTGTTAAGATTTTAAATATTGTTACTAAGATTTAAAAATGCATTATTTATGTTTATGAGTGAGTGAGTGAGTGCTTGGGGTTTAACGTCGTACTCAACAATTTTTCAGTCATATGACGACGATTTATGTTTATGTGTGTCTATATATACCTGCAGCATGTTGTTTTTTAATTTAATTTAATTTAAATTTATGTTTATGTGTGTCTGTATATACCTGCATGTTTTTTTTTAATTTTATTTATTCAGAAATAATATTTGAATTGCTGTTTTCGAATGTTAGCAAATTGTTGTCTTCTTCTCACGATAAAAAAAAAAAGAAACAGATTACTACTTCATAAGTCCTTATTTAACATGAACATGATAACGTGGTGACATATCCAGCCTTTATACCAACTTCAAAAATTAAGTTTTTGAGTTGAATTGTGTCAGATTTTGTTTTTAAAGACAAAACTGTTTGTGTTTCAGGTTTGTTAGACATCGCCCAAAGAGCCTACACCAAATTTTGTTTGTAAAGACAAAACTGTTCACCTCTAACTGCACCTTGTGTTTCAGGTTTGCTAGACATCGCCCGGAGAGCGTACACAGAGATTGTGGATGACATAGCAGGTATCTGTTAAGATTGTACCTTTAAGAAGTAATCGTATCAGCCGAAGAGAATAAAGAGCAACGCGTTCCCACATGCAAACTTGTAACCTGATTAAGTTGTACCCATGCAACTCCAGTCAAGTTGTACCAACCTTCACTCAAATGGTACCCATCTAATGATCAGGTGTTTGCCAGTGTGATAAACGGATTATGTGTATGGCTGTATACATAGGGCTATGTTTCCTTCTTGATTGTATCATATTTCTTGACCTTGAAGGTATTTACAGGATTTGAAACCCTACAACTCGCTCATTGTTTAGGTGTCATTCTTCTTTTGTTAGTCCGGAGTATTAGTACATGGACCCCTTCTCAGATGCTTTTAAAACAGCTTAACTGTCAACGATTTTCCACGATATCTTTTTATTTGCTTATATGCATTTTCAGAAGTACATGTAGAGGACATTTCAGAAATCTCAATTAGGTCAGAACTGTTTTCAGGGACATATAGTGTAACATGCACGCAGAGAATCCAGGTCTCACGTCATTTTTTTTTTCAGAAGGGGAATAATCAGTATATGTACACGTATGTTAATACTGGAAAAATGTTATTAGATGTACAAGTATGCATTGGACTTGACCCCTGCAGTGTCTCATAACCTAATAAAATAGAATTGTTATAGACAGACAGATTCTACTGTTCCAGAAGTTCTACAGAACAGCCCTGGAGCTGTGTAGGACAGCCCTGGGTTCTATAGGACAGCATTTGGTCTTTAGGACAGCCCTGGTGTTCTGTAAGACAGCCCTGGGGATCTGTAGGACACCTCATCCGTGTTGTCTTGGAAATGCACATTGGACTCACAATAACCTGATAAAATTGGTTTATAGAATTCCTATATCAAGACAGGTTGTACGGTGCCAAAAGTTCTATTATAGGACAGCATGCGGTTCTATAGGTCAGACCTGGTGTTCTATGGGTCAGACCTGGTGTTCTATAGGTCATCCCTGGGGTTCTATAAGACAGCCTTGGGGATATATAGAACACCTTGTCCATGTTGTCTTGGAAATACACACTGGACTTGACGCTTGCGGTGTATCATAACCTGATAAAATAGAATGGTTATAGACACACGGATTCTACTGTTCCAAAAGGTCAGACCTGGTGTTCTATAGGTCAGCCCTGGTGTTCTATAGGTCAGCCCTGTGTTCTATAGGTCATCCCTGGTGTTCTATAAGACAGCCTTGGGGATATATAGAACACCTAGTCCATGTTGTCTTGGAAATACACACTGGACTCGATGCCTGCGGTGTCTCATAACCTAATAAAAATTGTTCTATGGAATTGTTATAGACAGAGAGATTCTACTGTTCCAAAAGTTCTACAAAACTGTTCTACAGCCCTGGGTTCTATAGGACAGCATGGTGTCTTTAGGACAGCCCTGGTGTTCTATAAGACAGCCCTGGGGACCTGTAGGACAGCTGTGCATGTTAAGGCTTTATATATTTGAGAGCAATTTCCAGATACAGGTTTGAGTTACAAGTTTTATCTTGATCTGGTTGCAGAGATTACCAAACAGTTGGGTGAGAAGTTCAACCTCCCTCTGAAGACCGGCTACAATTCCTGTCGTGGGTTCTTCTTGCAGCTGAACTGTGGAGGTAAAAATCCCTACTCGGCTGATGATCTGCCAGGAATCTTCATCAAGAAGGTCAAGCATCGGAACACACTCAGCTTCACAACATCAGACATGGTGAGTGTTTAAATAACCTGTGATCATTGAAATCTGTACACCTAAACTTACATCAGTTTTTGCAATCTTCAGCCTTCAGAATAATTTTAAACTTTTGAGGCTTGATGCAGGTTTGCATGTGTTTATCTGTGATTGTAGCAATTTGATCACTAATTTGAATACTACATAGACATTCCCTTTGTGTTTGTTATAAACCTTTAAACATTGTTTGGCAGGTTTTATTATTTGGTTAAAAAGCTTTGTGCCACCAGTTCATGTCATTGTACATGATGGGCATAACTGATGCATCCAAATGCACCAACCAACCTGTATACATGTATACTGGAATATTCAAATCAGCTTATCTGCATACGTCATTATAACACAGACTTGATCATGGAGTCATGCATATATATTTTTACATAGCGTACAGCATAAAGCACCAATCAAATCAATAAATAAATAAATAAATTCTTACCTTTTCATGTCGTATCAAACATTCATACATTCTGAGTCTGAATGATTTAATAATAAAAGTTGTTTTGCCATGATGTGTGGTCCATAATTGGGAAGAAAGTTTTGATGTTAATTCACATGTCTTTCCACCCATAATAATGTTTGCCTGTTTATTTGTTTTCACACAGATTAGATTAAATGGTGAGTAGAATATCATTGTAATAAATCGTTTCTTCTGTAGACAAAGTCAGGGAATAAATATGGTTAAGGATTGTTCCGCACTCACTGACTACTGGATCTTAATATACAACCTGCAGCAGGCCTAACTAGAAGCATTGCCCAAAATGCTCTTCTTTCTTTATACATGTATATCTAAATGACTCTTTCTTGTTGGTCGTTAAGTGATATTTTTGACATCATTATCCTCATCTTTCAACATAAGCCATTCATTTGATGATGACATCGACTTTTTGTGAATGTTGCGAGTATTGCAAATATGCACTTGAAATAATTTAAATAATCTGTACGCCAGCTTGTTTAGGGGCTGTTTCCACCATCACTGAATGTAGGATATGGTCAGTAGCTCTGGTATTAACTTACGATTGCTAAAAAACGAGAGAAGTATGGAGTGACACCACAAATGTCAATGTATTCATATTATGGTGATTTTTATAGATCGAGCCAAGGAGTCTTTGCGAGAAATCTACCTGATGACTAACGTGTAAGTAATCACAGATGTGGCAATAATTGACTTAAAAGAAAAAGCCATGTATAGTCTTTGGTTTATGAAGAAATTCCACAAACTCCATCGTATATGCATCTACATATATGTAGATACACCGTTACAGTTAAGGAAAAATAATCATTTTAGTTGTTGGTTATTTGTATGCCATTATCTTCAAATGAAAAGTCACAAAGTCACAGGTAAAGAATTATTGACATTATGCCTTTGTGGAAGATGCTCAAGATAAAATACAAAATACCTCTTGGGCTGGTGGAGTTGTTCCTGTTCGGTCAGTTTGTGTCAGTTTCAGATCTTTTCTGGCACACTGAAATTTTTTTAGGCAAGAATTTGTTAAATTTAACTGTGAAGTTTCTATGATGATAAAGGTTCTTATGTAAGCTTACAATGTAGTAATCTACTAATAAATTTAACACAGTTACTGTAAATGTTCAAACTTTTCAACCAACAAAGCACTTTTATTGTGTGAAATGTAAGAATATAATTATTATCAAATTGATGCTGAAATGATCTTCAGTTTTGTGTCACTAAAGATGCAAACTTTATAAAATTCTGCAAAATAGTTCTCTACACCCATGGCTCTCTCAGAATGTTTCAAAATATTGGTTGTAGAGGCGGTTGAAAAGTTAGGGTATTTGCAATTTTGCTGTGTTGAAGATACTTGGCCGGTGACATATTTTCTGTCAGTAATCTTGTATTAATTATGTGTTGGTTTATAGTATATGTAGAGATTAGAACTGTGTAAAGAGCTGATGATGTCACATTTGATACTTTAAACCATTTTTGACACCTTTCCAAAAAAAAAAATGAATGTTGTAATTCTGGTTCATCAGTGATTATCAGTTTTAAATTGACGTTACAAAATTATGAGCAGCAGATGATGTTCATGATTACTGTACTTTGCTGTCAGGCAAGATTTTATTCGCATATGTTGTAGTTTTAAATGCATGTTATTATCTGCAGTGTGGTCACAAGGTTGCTGAGTGATATAAGAGACGATGTGGGATGTCTGTACAAGCTGACAGAGGCTGTATCTGTCCTGGACACTCTGGTCTCCTTTGCCCATGCCTGCACACTCTCAAACTATGGTTAGTACATGTATACACCCGATGAGCTCATATCTGCCCTTGACACTCTCAAACTATAGTTAGTACATGTACACACCTGATGAGCTCATATCTGTCCTAGACACTCTTGTCACCTTTGCCCTGGCCTGCACACTCCCAAACTATGGTTAGTACATGTATACACCTGATGAGCTCAAATCTGTCCTGGACACTCTTGTCACCTTTGCCCTGGCCTGCACACTGTCAAACTATGGTTAGTACATGTACACACCTGATGAGCTCATATCTGTCCTAGACACTCTTGTCACCTTTGCCCTGGCCTGCACACTCCCAAACTATGGTTAGTACATGTATACACCTGATGAGCTCAAATCTGCCCTTGACACTCTCAAACTATGGTTAGTACATGTACACACCTGATGAGCTCATATCTGTCCTAGACACTCTTGTCTCCTTTGCCCTGGCCTGCACACTGTCAAACTATGGTTAGTACATGTATACACCTGATGAGCTCATATCTGCCCTTGACACTCTCAAACTATGGTTAGTACATGTATACACCTAATGAGCTTATATCTGTCCTAGACATTCTTGTCTCCTTTGCCCATGCCTGCACACTGTCAAACTATGGTTAGTACATGTATACACCTGATGAGCTCATATCTGTCCTAGACACATTTATCTCCTTTGCCCTGGCCTGCACACTGTCAAACTATGGTTAGTACATGTATACACCTGATGAGCTCATATCTGTCCTAGACACTCTTGTCTCTTTTGCCGTGGCCTGCACACTCTCAAACTATGGTTAGTACATGTATACACCTGATGAGCTCATATCTGTCCTAGACACTCTTGTCTCCTTTGCCCTGGCCTGCACACTCTCAAACTATAGTTAGTACATGTATACACCTGATGAGCTCATATCTGTCCTAGACACTCTTGTCTCTTTTGCCGTGGCCTGCACACTCTCAAACTATGGTTAGTACATGTATACACCTGATGAGCTTATATCTGTCCTAGACACTCTTGTCTCCTTTGCCCATGCCTGCACACTGTCAAACTATGGTTAGTACATGTATACACCTGATGAGCTTATATCTGTCCTAGACACTCTTGTCTCCTTTGCCCATGCCTGCACACTGTCAAACTATGGTTAGTACATGTATACACCTGATGAGCTCATATCTGTCCTAGACACTCTTGTCTCCTTTGCCCATGCCTGCACACTGTCAAACTATGGTTAGTACATGTATACACCTAATGAGCTTATATCTGTCCTAGACATTCTTGTCTCCTTTGCCCATGCCTGCACACTGTCAAACTATGGTTAGTACATGTATACACCTGATGAGCTCATATCTGCCCTTGACACTCTCAAACTATGGTTAGTACATGTGTACACCTGATGAGCTCATATCTGCCCTTGACACTCTTGTCTCCTTTGCCCATGGTTGCACACTCTCAAACTATAGTTAGTACATGTATACACCTGATGAGCTCATATCTGTCCTAGACACTCTTGTCTCCTTTGCCCTGGCCTGCACACTCTCAAACTATGGTTAGTACATGTATACACCTGATGAGCTTATATCTGTCCTAGACACTCTTGTCTCCTTTGCCCATGCCTGCACACTGTCAAACTATGGTTAGTACATGTATACACCTGATGAGCTCATATCTGCCCTTGACACTCTTGTCTCCTTTGCCCATGCCTGCACACTGTCAAACTATGGTTAGTACATGTATACACCTCATATCTGTCTTAAACATCCTTGTATCCTATGCCCACACGGGCACATTTCCAAACTAGATCAGTATATTTACCATTGAACAAGGTTTTTATCTGTCTGACTGGAAGTGCACCTGTCTGTCAATGTGAACAGTCAGGCCATAACACATGTAGGCCCTATGTATCTCTATTAAGATAAAACTTGTCCCCTTAATTTACTAAATCACTAGTTAGCGGGCCATGTTCTAATGCTTAGAAGGGTTTGCCTTTCAATTGCTGGAACACACAAGGTACAGGTTTAAGCCAGATTAGAACTGGGAATTTTTAGATTCCTTTTTTCTTACTGCCTGTGGAGCTTTGGTTTGTTGAAAACCTTTTGTCTTCACTAACATGGCGTGCATATCTGTGCTTTACATGTGGGAAAGTTCATCAATAACGAGCCAATGGTTGGTGTTTTTTGGCTCTCTGGTTTATGTGCATCAGTTACATGTCAGAGGTCAGTTGTTTTCCCAGGGCACATGGTTTCCTCCACCCATGAAACTGACTATCAATGTGAAAGTGATAAATTCTTAAGTATGGTGAGCAATAAATTCTTGAGGTGATATTAGCTATTACTCACTGTTCTCTTTTCTGGCTCATTTAATATGGTAACAGTTTACTTCAGCTTACGGATTGATAAGTCTTATATTGGTTTATTATTGTAGTGAGGCCAGAGTTCACGGACACAATGGCCATCAAACAAGGTCGGCATCCTATCCTGGACAAGATCCTTGATGAGCCACCAGTACCTAACAACACGGTAAGACTCACCAGTACATACAACAACTTTGTGTTCATGGAATCGCAAACCTCTTCATCAAAGCTATATTTGTATAGTAAAGGTTTTGGGGTGTGTGACATTGCTTTCAGCATTCTTTCCATCACATCATAACCGTACATGTGTATAAGCCAGCAGTGCTCATCAGTGTCTAAAAGCCAAGCGTGTATGCGTTTAGGTGGACTCATTCAAGCAAGATCACTGATCACTGTAAACATATATATATAGCGTGTCTGATTTGAATGAGGAGTGAGATTGTATATTTACATGAAAGTGTGAGAGACTCCAAGAAGATTGGTCCTGTACTGATTCAACTTTCTTGTTGAACAGGGCATCGCTGTTGGTGACACATTCTAATTTTTCTTGTTTGTTTATTTGTTTTTTCTATTTACATTTCAGTATGCCTCTCAGGACAGTAATTTCCTAATACTCACTGGACCCAACATGGTAATTATTTATATACCGTACATACATGTAGCTCAGAAAACGCTTGAAATTTTGTATATCCTTGTGTATCCAGTGTGGCATTGTGTGTCCAGTGTTGCGTTGTATGTTCAGTGTGGCATTGTGTGTCCAGTGTGGCATTGTGTGTCCAGTGTGGCATTATGTGTCCAGTGTGGCATTGTGTGTCCAGTGTTGTGTTGTGTGTCCAGTGTGGCATTGTGTGTCCAGTGTGGCATTGTGTGTCCAGTGTGGCATTGTGTGTCCAGTGTTGTGTTGTGTGTCCAGTGTGGCATTGTGTGTCCAGTGTGGCATTGTGAGCCCAGTGTTGTGTTGTGTGTCCAGTGTTGTGTTGTGTGTCCATTGTTGTGTTGTGTGTCCAGTGTGGCATTGTGTGTCCAGTGTGGCATGTGTGTCCAGTGTTGTGTTGTGTGTCCAGTGTGGCATTGTGTGTCCAGTGTTGTGTTGTGTGTCCATTGTGGCTAGTGTGACATTACATATTTTAGGTGAAAAGATCCTTCATGTAACCCTTTGTGAAAATGCTTTTTCTAACATAATGTTACAGAGTGGAAAGTCGACGTACATCCGTCAGATGGCGCTGCTGCAGATCATGGCTCAGATTGGTTCCTTTGTACCAGCTGACTATGCGTCCTTCCGCATTGCAGACCAGATCTTTACCCGAGTTAGGACAGATGATGATCCGGAGACGAATGCCTCAACATTCGTCCTTGAGGTGTGTGCTCTGATCACATGCCCACCCTCATAGTGTTTAGCTTCTTGTATGTGTACTTTGTCCATTCTTCAGTGATAGGCCTGATCTGTAAGACCAGTATGAAGTGTCTACTCCAGGATATAAAAAATGGATTCACCCTGTCTATCTGTCTGTCTGTCCGTCTGTCTATAGACACAATTTTGTCCATATATCTCCTCTCAAACTTTTGCGCCGATTTTGATGAAACTTACCAAACGTATTGAACTTACCTAAACTTCTGCATTTTTAAGTTTAATGGTAATTGGTCAATTATTTTCAAAATTACTCCTGTTCAGGTACTTAGAGCAGTAATGGATTTTCATACACACCGATTTTGTTGATGCATTTACACCAATATCCCTGAAACTTTGTGTGTGTCTTTCATATCATCTAAACATTTATATGCTTAATAATAGTGACAGCCTGTGTGTTATTTTTATTTTCATAGTTACCCTTATACCAGACACATATGTATATAACAAGGCATGACACATGTGCAGCTTTGACTGGCACCACACAATGTTTATGAAATTCACAAATAAATTACTTTTGACCTGTGATGTTTTGAAAGATGCCAGATGTTTGAATTCACAAAACTAACTGGTCCATCATCAATTCATAAAGAAGTCTATGACAGCAGTTAAGTTGAGGAAGTAACAGCTAGTCACTGCTTAGCTGATAAATGGTGCTTTTAACAACAACAAAGTTTATGTGAGAAGTACTCTCAAGAAAGGGATGAGAATGGAGATCAATATATGAGTAGTTGGAAACCCAGATGATTCCCTATTGGCCAAAAAGCCTTCATATTGACTTCAACCACTATATATAGAAGGACAAAAATTTCTGTTGAGAAAAATTTTAGCAATTGTGTCTACACTTAATTTAATTCTTACGGCCACAGTCATGTTAAAAGGACATTTTCCATTAGCAGCAAACGTGTCAAAAGACAGGTGTCTGCTGAGTGAAGCATGCTTTAAATGAACCTGACCATCAACTATAGATGGTAAGAGATCATTTGGAGTTTGAACAGAAATGGTTCCTATGTAAACAAAAGACTTCTTGTCTATATGATGTTCACCTCATATTCATTTCTGCTCTTAATTTTTCCCTTGCTGTGGATAAAAAAAGACAGTACCAGTGTTTGTATGGGGTGATAAAGGCCGCTATGATTACAGTATTTGGGTATTTTTTTTGCTTTCTAATCCTATAAATGCCCATAATTTTATCAAAAAATTTCCTATAAACCTATTATTTTGGTGTAAAATTCTGACATTTAGTATGTTTTTGTCTGAAAGATGCTCGCATCCCTGCACATGTCACTGAAAAAACGTGGAGTATATACCTTAGTTGACACTATGAAGATGATTAGCGTATCTGCCTGGTGGTAGCCAGAAAAAAAAATATACATAATGGGGAGCTGGCAATCAAATGTCCAACAGCAGAACTCTGACCCCATTTTATTGAAGTCAGACATTCCTTTCCCAGCTCATAATCGTGTCACATTAGGCCATTACAGTAGCAAAGGATGTATCATGACACTATATAGACGTGCAACAATCAGTTTATGTAACACCATCCGGATGGATATCCTGGTTCACACTAGTGCCACACCACAGGATTTAAAAATATGACCATTATTATTTGATCCCAAATTTGTTGTAAATAATAAGGGTAACCCATGTCATGTTAAAAAATTCTAAAAAATGTACACATTAAGATCAACCGTTTTATTTTGTTTTTTATTTATTTTTTTTTTTTGACAGATACGAGAGGTAAATTACATCATCCAGAATGCATCCCATTCCTCTTTGATTATTATGGATGAACTTGGTCGAGGTATGTCCCATATAGAAGCTGTTTGACAAAGGTGTATTAACATAACCGTAGGCTTGGGTATTCACAACATGACTATTTTACCTTTGAGGTCTCAGATTGCCCATCACGCAGCCAGGTATTTACACAGTGGGAGTCTAGCCACAAAAGAACCATTCACAATTCAGTTACGTTTCAGATTCACCCATGGAGAAGAGAGCTCCTTACATCAGCACCCACTAGCACCATAGGCTGTGGAAAAAATCATGACCCTACCATGCACCCCAACACAGACAGAAACCCACACAGGAATGCTGTTCCACCAAAAACCGTTCATCCAAATCGTCTTCATACAGAGATCACAATTTTTAGTTTCATCGCAAACCTTAATGACCCATTCATGTCAGGGTAAGAAGTTATGGACTTTTGGTATCCTGATTGCAGAGTAAATTTTTGTTATTGGAATATAAACCACAAGCCTTCTGCCACTTGGTCATCATTGGTCGTAGTACAGTGGGTCTGCACATCATACACAGAGTCTTCCGGACACATATACAGCGTGTCCCAGAAGTCGGGCGCTATCCAGTTTAAGGTTGAATGCTTGAGCTACACAGCGGTGTGTTGCCCTATCTCTTCCAAACATAAAAACCAATTCAGCTATTTCTTGTACTTTTAGTTTATTAGCCATAATTAACTCTGAAAGAGAGGAAAAAATTTAAAATCAGTGTTAAATCTGAAACACAGGATTCAGGATGGTACGTGACTACATATACAGGACACCCTGTATATGACAAAACTAAGCTGCAATTGGAGCCAGAGCCATGGAGGTATATATACAAGGACTTCAGAGCCCTAATTCAACTTTGGAGGTTTTTAGCTTCTTGTATTTTACCCATCTGTCCTTCCCCATTCTGTAAAACTTTACCCTCGTCGCTTCTGAAAGTACACCTCTAAATCTCTGTGGTAGGCACAACTACACCTGTCACCTATCAGTGATCTTGGTTTGGACTTGGACTGGGACGCATGGCTCTTCAGTGATAAAAACACAATAACGTTCTCGGACACTGAAAAATGATAAGATAATCACACCGATTAAATTGTGAAATGATCATCTGCATTAAAATGTTCAAGATATATTTTCAAGGATACTGTCTGTAATCATACAGTTCCAAACAAATGTACATGTGAGTAAAGACGTATTAAGATGAACAGTAGATGTTTAATGTATATGATTTATATCGGACACTGTAAGTGCTGTCTCTACTTCACGAATTGAGCCAAGAAAACAAAAAAAAAGGGCAAAGCGAGGCCAGATTTATGTATCCTTCAATAAAGTATCCCACATAAGTTTAACCAATCAATCACAAGTCTAATGTTTCTATAACTCAAGACAGTATCAGTGTCTGTTCATGCTGTTAGCCAGTGATGCTACATTTTGTTTTCAGTTGTTCTAGCATGGCACATCCCATGAACTTTGTAAGAATTTTAGATTAAAAGTTGATTTATGGAGTTACCAAGCGCGCTGGGGAAAAAAAATGTTTCCACGCATCTTCTGAAACAGTTAAACTATAAAAGTTATGTTATTTGTTAGCTTGTCTTTGAATTTCTCACAGTTTTGATGGTATTAGGTACAGTGATGTTTTTTGTTCTAGGAACCAGTTGTGATGAAGCAGTAGGAATATGTCATGCTATTTGTGAATATCTCCTCAACCTCAAGGTACGTACAGTACATTTGTACAGAGCATGTAAGCTGGTGATATCAATGCCTCATGAACCTCAAGGTACGTATAGAAGGTTTGCATAGAGGATTTGCTGGTGATATCAATGCCTCATGCACCTCAAGGTACATATAGAAGGTTTGCATATAAGATTTGCTGGTGATATCAATACTTCATGAGCTTCAACGTATTTATAGTAGGTTTGCATAGAGGACTTGCTAGTGATATCGGTGCCTCATGAACCTCAGCATACGCATAGAAGGTTTGCAAAGCGGATTTGCTCGTGATATCAGTGCCTCATGAACCTCAGCGTATGTAGAGAAGGTTTGCATAGAGGACTTGCTGATGACATCAATGCCTCATGAACTTCAAGGTACATATAGAAAATTTGCATAGAAGATTTGCCGGTGATATCAATGCCTCATGAACTTCAAGGTGCGTATAGAAGATTTGCTGGTGATATCAATGCCTCATGAACCTCCAGGTACGTATAGAAGGTTTGTATAGAGGATTTGCTGGTGATATCAATGCCTCATGAACCTCAAGGTACGTATAGTAGGCTTGCATATACGATTTGCTGGTGATATCAATGCATCATGAACCTCAGCATACGGATAGAAGGTTTGCATAGAGGATTTGCTGGTGATATCAATGCCTCATGAACCTCAAGGTACATATAGAAGGGTTGCATATAAGATTTTTTTTTTTTTTTTTTTTTTTTGATTGGTGTTTTACGCCGTACTCAAGAATATTTCACTTATACGACGGCGGCCAGCATTATGGTGGGTGGAAACCGGGCAGAGCCAGGGGGAAACCCACGACCATCCGCAGGTTGCTGGCAGACCTTCTCACGTACGGCCGCCAGCATGAGCTGGACTTGAACTCACAGCGACCGCATTGGTGAGAGACTCCTGGGTCATTACGCTGCGCTAGCGCTTTAACCGACTGAGCCACGGAGGCCCCCTTGCATATAAGATTTGCTGGTGATATCAATGCATTAAGAACCTCAGCATACGTATAGAAGGTTTGCATAGAGGATTTGCTGGTGATATCAATGCCTCATGAACCTCAAGGTACATATAGAAGGGTTGCATATAAGATTTGC
Source organism: Liolophura sinensis (assembly GCF_032854445.1). Classification (NCBI taxonomy): domain Eukaryota; kingdom Metazoa; phylum Mollusca; class Polyplacophora; order Chitonida; family Chitonidae; genus Liolophura; species Liolophura sinensis. The sequence goes on along the minus strand of NC_088298.1, from coordinate 14,009,204 downwards.
TGGTGATATCAATGCATTATGAACCTCAGCATACGTATAGAAGGTTTGCATAGAGGATTTGCTGGTGATATCAATGCCTCATGAACCTCAAGGTACATATAGAAGGGTTGCATATAAGATTTGCTGGTGATATCAATGCCTCATGAACCTCAAGGTACATATAGAAGGGTTGCATATAAGATTTGCTGGTGATATCAATGCCTCATGAACCTCAAGGTACGTGTAGAAGGTTTACATAGAGGATTTGCTGGTGATATCAGTCTTTCATGAACCTCAACGTACGTAAAGAAGGTTTGCATAGAGGATTTTCTAGTGATGTCATTGCCTCATGAACCTCAACGTATGTATGGTAGGTTTGCATAGAGGATTTGCTGGTGATATCAGTGCATCATGAACCTCAACGTACATATAGTAGGCATGCATAGAGGATTTGCTGGTGATATCAATGCCCCATGAACCTCAAGGTGCGTATAGTAGGCTTGCATAGAGGATTTGCTGGTGATATCAATGCCTCATGAACCTCAACATATCTAAAGAAGGTTGGCATACAGGACTTTCTGGTGATATCGGTGCCTCATGAACGTCAAGGTACATATAGGAGGTTTGCATAGAGGAATTACTGGTGATATCAGTGCCTCATGAACCTCAACGTATTTAAAGCGGATTTGTGCTAGTCATTATAGCAGTAGTGTATGTGTGAAGAGGTCACAAAATCTGACCAAATAAAATCTTCAGCACTCGCACCAAGATTTTATTGCTTTTGTTCAAGAAAACACATAAGGTGTTTTTCTAAATTGACTGTGTTTCGGTTAATAAACAGAGATATTATTATACTAATATTGATCAGTGTACATGAAATTAGTACACCTTAGATATAATTATTTCTCCTGTCCTGTGAAACTATCAGCTTCATCCAAAGGACATATGAACTGAAAAATGACCTAAAATTTGGCCCCCCAAAAGTGATTTTTCAACTGCGAATAATTGTCAGAGAATATTAGTTTTTGGTGTTTGAACTTACATTTTTCCTGTAGGATATCATCTTACCTTCATTCATACTTCAAAAACCAGAACTCTCTGAACCAGCGCAAGAGCTTAGTCTTGAAGAAAATTTTAGGTCATTTACAGATGGTAAATGTATATTATGTGCTCTGACCTTAATTGTCTGTTACTGAACATTCATAACAGATTTTATAGTCAGTATCAATCTTGCTTAAGTCTTTAGCAGGGAATTTATTATGAATAGACCATTATTAGAAGATGAGACTACAACAAATGTAATGCTTGAATAATTGGTTGATATTTTAAAATGGCAGTTATAATTTTTTTTTCCTTTTCAGGCATTTACATTCTTTGTAACTCACTTCATGGAATTGACCAATCTTGCTGAGCTCTATCCAAATGTAGAAAAGTGAGTGTCTATTTTATTACTCCTTTCTTTTTGATGCCACAGTTGTGCATTGCACGATTTATGTACTGTGCTCAAACGAGTTGCTCAGAAGATTTTGTCACTTAATTCCTCAATAGACATATGATATCGTGTTTGTGCTGTCCCGCATTTGTTATCCACACAAACCATGTTCAGAACTATAATGGGCAGATCTTCACCAAATTTTATTCATTTTTTTGATGGTTGTTTCATTGCCATACTCAAGAGTTTTCTGTTATATGATGGTGGTAATTGGTATCCTGTGTGTGGTGTAAACCACCAGACCAGTTTACTGTTAATGACTCTCTCATATGTGAGGTAATGATTTTGAGACCACATTGGTGGATGACACTTTGTCTTTTATGAACATGTCACTGTGTAGCTTCTTTCAGAGGCATTTAGGAATTGGGATGGTATAGATTGACAGAGGCATTACTTATGGATAACAATTCCTGGATTTATTGTGTTGGTGACGTTTCGATATAGGTTCTTACATCGTTATCAAACCATATGACCATACAGAGATACAAGACAACATAACAACATTATCAGAGCCCATCCAGAACACCAACTCCAATGGAACACAGTTCAAACCCTACAAAACAACCAGTCAGACTATAAAAGAAGGAAACTGCTGGAAGCCATCATGATCCGACGACACAATCCACAGCTAAACCGAGACAGCGGGTACCACCTACCGAGCGCCTACAATGACCTCATCGGATTAGACAGTGACCGCCTTAAACCCTGAAGCCATTACCCTGAAGTTACTATCTATGTTACATTGTTGCCTGTTGTTGACACCACTCACTCTCTTACTGTATATATGTTGTCTTGTATCTCTGTATGTTCATATGGTTTGATAACGATGTAAGAACCTGCATCGAAACGTCACCAACACAATAAATCCAGGAATTGTTATCCATAAGTAATGCCTCTGTCAATATATCACTGTGTAAATGGCCAGATGAGCATAGTAGGTTGTTGAATGCCATTAAGACCCCACAAGCAGTGAGAGCATTACCAAATTGGACCCGAGTCGAACTGAGGCTTCATGGCATGGTTCTACAGGGTTGATCAACTTTTGGTGGTTTGGTTGTCAGTTGGTCGTGAGATATCGCATTACATGGGAGCTGGGTGCTAATTTGCACTCACGCATATATTTTAATCTAGCAGCAGCATGCTTACTACTTTAAATATCTGTTTCACTGAAATTCAGCTGTGGAAATTGTGTCCCCATCAGCAGCAACATGGTATAAACAGTGGAGAAACTGAAAATGTTGAAAATTGTGCTGTTGTCTTGGCCGTGAAAAGCAGATGTAATCTCAAAGTTCAAAGGCCACTGTCTGGAACTGGGTGCTAATTTGACCACAGCTGCCCTGTTTAGGAGATTGTAGTGGCACGCATCCTTAAAATGTGAATGATGCTTACTGAATCAATATTTTGACGTAACTTGTCTTGTCCTTGAAACATCTCCAGAACACCTGGGTTAAACCTGATCAAATCTGGTTTGAATCGGGATTCCATTTGAAACATTTCCATTGTCGGTCACCCAACATTCATACCCATATGTATCTGTCATTGTTAGAAATGTCTTTCGTTACTTATTTCATTGCCTCTCACAGGTTCAGTACTTTGTGATATTCAAGTGATATTGTGGACAAGGAGGAGACATTATTTTTGGTACCAGAATTGTTCTTCTGGTATCAGTTTTCAATGCCTGTCCAAAAATATAGCTGTAGTTGTACTGATTTTTTTTGGATTATTTTTTTTATTATTTTCGTTGTACAGTTACTGTTTTCAAGTCCAGCAGCTTGTCAGTGCAACAGGGAAATGTGACAAAACCATTCATTCTCACATCCTGTCGAAGGGGAAGACAGAAGAAAATCACTATGGTGGGTGAAAAACTTGAACTGACAACTAAGTGTAGCTATAATGTACTGTGTTTGACCCCCAAATGTCATCCACAACTATAATGTACTGTGTGTGACCCCAAATTTCATCCTTAACTATAAAGTACTGTGTTTGACCGCAAATTTCATCCATAACTATAAGTTACTCAATTTTCCCAATACTGATACTGAGAGTTTTATTGATAGACTGATGTGTTGAGGGTTTTTAGAGGGTTGGATGATATATTGGAAAAAATGAATGTAATAATATTTTATGACCTTTATTTGTCCCTAAAAATGATATCTTTCAGATGAATTTTTAGGTCAAATACATTACTTTAGGCCAGAAGAGATACTTAGGTTCAGACTGGCTTGTCACCTCTGGTCTGTAGGTTTATGTAGTCTTACATGATACTCATTACTTGTGAGCGTGCTATGTGTCAAAGACTTTAATTGAGCTTTGTTACAGTATGAAAATCTGTGGCCTGGGACAGGAATTTGTAGATGCATGTATCTCCCACTGATTATGGTTCTTGGTGACAATCAGATGTCAGCACAGATGCTCATGTGGCTGTTAGCACCATCTATCGTTTGTTGAAGACCACTTGTTTTCCCCCCAATGGTGGATATATCTGTAAAATGAAACTGAAACTGAAAGTAGGTCACAAGTGGAAATGTTTCTTGGTCACTTGCCAAAGGTGAATTATCTAAAGATATCACCATCAGATCAGTTCTCAGCATCAGCAGTATTTTGAGTATAATTGTTTGTTGAACACAGGTCTGCGATTAGCTGAAATCTCCACCATGCCCAGACCTGTGGTGGAGGGAGCCAAAAGACTGTCCAAAATGTTGGAAGAAGAAGAAGAAAAGGTACATGTAGTTTGAAAGTTTTGCCTGGAATTACTTGGGAAGCCTCCATGGCCTACTGGTGAGCATGCTAGTGCAGCACAATAACCCAGTAGCCTTCATGCTGGGAAGGTAAGCCAGCAGTGGATGGTAGTGGGTTTCATCAGGGCAGTGCCCGGTTTCCTCCCACCATAATGCTGGTCGCTTTCATGTGAGGGAAATATTCTTCAGTGTGGTGTAAAACACTAATCAAATAAATAAAGTAAATTGTCCTCTGGGTGCTAATAAGATTTTAATAAATGTAAATTATTATTATTTGCTTGCCCTTAAAATGTCATCCTGATATATTTATCGAATAAGGAAAGTATTTTGTGTGGTATAGGAGCCCCCATAACATAAGTGCTGAAGGCATAATGTGACAGCCTGTTAATTTAAAATCATTAAAACCGTACATCCTTTGTGTTTCAGAACAAAAACAAGTTGAGTGCTGAGACACTGAAGGAACAAGCCACTTTCAAGCTGGCCACCAAACTGATACAGGCAGCGCGTAACTCTCGGCTGGAGGAGGAGAGCCTCAGAGGCTATCTGAACACCCTGAAGAAACAGTACCTGAAGGAGATTGAAGAGGCAGAAAAAGTGGCTGAGAGTGAAACCAATACCTCATCATCTGAGGTTTGACAAAAGAAAAAACCCCACAGAAACAATCAAAACAATGAAGGACTGCTGCGATTTAGAAAGAGATAATATATTATATTCTACCTCGTCATAAACAGTAAATACAGTTATACAGACACCAGATGTGACGGCCCAAACTATCTCCTTGTACAGACAGCTGACATGATGGCTCAGCCTGCCACATTACACTGAGTGTTACCTAATAATAAAAAGTGAATTGAAAATCAAAAAAAAAAAAAAGAATGAATTTGATTATATTGAGGAGGGCAGTGATTTGATTACTGTGTCAGTGTTACCTCTAACTTCACAGTTCATATCTGTGACTGCTATTATTGGTGTGTTGGCTTGAGGTTTAGCATTGCTTTCAACACTATTTCATTCATGTCATGGCAGTTTCTCCTTGCCACTGGCTGACTTTAATGCCAGCGTGTTTACAATGCTACATCCTTTTGCTATGTCAAATAAATCAGACCACCTACAAGTTGCTGTACACTTTCAATATACTCACACCTCGCATGACGGCCCAACCTGTCTAAATATACAGACATCAGACATGACGGCCAAACTTGTTTCACTAGACAGACATCAGACATGATGGCCTAACTTGTTTCAGTATACAGACACCAGACATGACGGCCTAACTTGTTTCAGTAGACAGACACCTTACATGATGTCCCAACTTGTCACAGAAGACAGCCACTTCACGTGATTGCCCAAACTGTCTCAGTATACACACTCTTCACATGACGACACAACCTGTCACAGAAGACAGCCACTTCACGTGATTGCCCAAACTGTCTCAGTATACACACTCTTCACATGACGACACAACTTGTCACAGAAGACAGCCACTTCACGTGACTGCCCAAACTGTCTCAGTATACACACTCTTCACATGAGGACACAACTTGTCACAGAAGACAGCCACTTCCCGTGATTGCCCAAACTGTCTCAGTATACACACTCTTCACATGACGACACAACCTGTCACAGAAGACAGCCACTTCACGTGATTGCCCAAACTGTCTCAGTATACACACTCTTCACATGACGACACAACTTGTCACAGAAGACAGCCACTTCACGTGACTGCCCAAACTGTCTCAGTATACACACTCTTCACATGAGGACACAACTTGTCACAGAAGACAGCCACTTCCCGTGATTGCCCAAACTGTCTCGGTATACACACTCTTCACATGAGGACACAACCTGTCACAAAAGACAGCCACTTCGCGTGACTGCCCAAACTGTCTTGGTATACACACTCTTCACATGACGACACAACTTGTCACAGAAGACAGCCACTTCACGTGATTGCCCAAACTGTCTCAGTATACACACTCTTCACATGAGGACACAACCTGTCACAGAAGACAGCCACTTCACGTGACTGCCCAAACTGTCTTGGTATACACACTCTTCACATGAGGACACAACCTGTCACAGAAGACAGCCACTTCCCGTGATTGCCCAAACTGTCTCGGTATACACACTCTTCACATGACGACACAACCTGTCACAGAAGACAGCCACTTCACGTGATTGCCCAAACTGTCTCAGTATACACACTCTTCACATGACGACACAACTTGTCACAGAAGACAGCCACTTCACGTGACTGCCCAAACTGTCTCAGTATACACACTCTTCACATGAGGACACAACTTGTCACAGAAGACAGCCACTTCCCGTGATTGCCCAAACTGTCTCAGTATACACACTCTTCACATGACGACACAACCTGTCACAGAAGACAGCCACTTCACGTGATTGCCCAAACTGTCTCAGTATACACACTCTTCACATGACGACACAACTTGTCACAGAAGACAGCCACTTCACGTGACTGCCCAAACTGTCTCGGTATACACACTCTTCACATGAGGACACAACTTGTCACAGAAGACAGCCACTTCCCGTGATTGCCCAAACTGTCTCGGTATACACACTCTTCACATGAGGACACAACCTGTCACAGAAGACAGCCACTTCGCGTGACTGCCCAAACTGTCTCGGTATACACACTCTTCACATGACGACACAACTTGTCACAGAAGACAGCCACTTCACGTGATTGCCCAAACTGTCTCAGTATACACACTCTTCACATGAGGACACAACCTGTCACAGAAGACAGCCACTTCACGTGACTGCCCAAACTGTCTTGGTATACACACTCTTCACATGAGGACACAACCTGTCACAGAAGACAGCCACTTCGCGTGACTGCCCAAACTGTCTCGGTATACACACTCTTCACATGAGGACACAACCTGTCACAGAAGACAGCCACTTCGCGTGACTGCCCAAACTGTCTCGGTATACACACTCTTCACATGACGACACAACTTGTCACAGAAGACAGCCACTTCACGTGATTGCCCAAACTGTCTCAGTATACACACTCTTCACATGAGGACACAACCTGTCACAGAAGACAGCCACTTCACGTGACTGCCCAAACTGTCTCGGTATACACACTCTTCACATGACGACACAAGTTGTCACAGAAGACAGCCACTTCCCGTGATTGCCCAAACTGTCTCAGTATACACACTCTTCACATGAGGACACAACCTGTCACAGAAGACAGCCACTTCGCGTGACTGCCCAAACTGTCTCGGTATACACACTTTTCACATGACGACACAACCTGTCACAGAAGACAGCCACTTCACGTGATTGCCCAAACTGTCTCAGTATACACACTCTTCACATGAGGACACAACCTGTCACAGAAGACAGCCACTTCACGTGACTGCCCAAACTGTCTTGGTATACACACTTCTCACATGACGACACAACTTGTCACAGAAAACAGCCACTTCACGTGATTGCCCAAACTGTCTCAGTATACACACTCTTCACATGACGACACAACCTGTCACAAAAGACAGCCACTTCACGTGATTGCCCAAACTGTCTCGGTATACACACTCTTCACATGAGGACACAACCTGTCACAGAAGACAGCTACTTCGCGTGACTGCCCAAACTGTCTCGGTATACACACTTCTCACATGACGACACAACCTGTCACAGAAGACAGCCACTTCGCGTGATTGCCCAAACTGTCTCAGTATACACACTCTTCACATGAGGACACAACTTGTCACAGAAGACAGCCACTTCGCGTGACTGCCCAAACTGTCTCGGTATACACACTCTTCACATGACGACACAACCTGTCACAGAAGACAGCCACTTCACGTGATTGCCCAAACTGTCTCGGTATACACACTCTTCACATGAGGACACAACCTGTCACAGAAAACAGCCACTTCCCGTGATTGCCCAAGCTGTCTTGGTATACACACTTCTCACATGACGACACAACCTGTCACAGAAGACAGCCACTTCGCGTGACTGCCCAAACTGTCTCAGTATACACACTTTTCACATGACGACACAACCTGTCACAGAAGACAGCCACTTCACGTGACTACCCAAACTGTCTCGGTATACACACTCTTCACATGACGACACAACCTGTCACAGAAGACAGCCACTTCACGTGATTGCCCAAACTGTCTCAGTATACACACTCTTCACATGAGGACACAACTTGTCACAGAAGACAGCCATTTCACGTGATTGCCCAAACTGTCTTGGTATACACACTCTTCACATGACGACACAACCTGTCACAGAAGACAGCCACTTCACGTGACTGCCCAAACTGTCTCAGTATACACACTCTTCACATGAGGACATAACTTGTCACAGAAGACAGCCACTTCGCGTGATTGCCCAAACTATCTCAGTATACACACTCTTCACATGATGACACAACCTGTCACAGAAGACAGCCACTTCACGTGACTGCCCAAACTGTCTCGGTATACACACTCTTCACATGACGACACAAGTTGTCACAGAAGACAGCCACTTCCCGTGATTGCCCAAACTGTCTCAGTATACACACTCTTCACATGACGACACAACCTGTCACAGAAGACAGCCACTTCGCGTGACTGCCCAAACTGTCTCGGTATACACACTTTTCACATGACGACACAACCTGTCACAGAAGACAGCCACTTCACGTGATTGCCCAAACTGTCTCAGTATACACACTCTTCACATGAGGACACAACCTGTCACAGAAGACAGCCACTTCACGTGACTGCCCAAACTGTCTTGGTATACACACTTCTCACATGACGACACAACTTGTCACAGAAGACAGCCACTTCACGTGATTGCCCAAACTGTCTCAGTATACACACTCTTCACATGACGACACAACCTGTCACAAAAGACAGCCACTTCACGTGATTGCCCAAACTGTCTCGGTATACACACTCTTCACATGAGGACACAACCTGTCACAGAAGACAGCTACTTCGCGTGACTGCCCAAACTGTCTCGGTATACACACTTCTCACATGACGACACAACCTGTCACAGAAGACAGCCACTTCGCGTGATTGCCCAAACTGTCTCAGTATACACACTCTTCACATGAGGACACAACTTGTCACAGAAGACAGCCACTTCGCGTGACTGCCCAAACTGTCTCGGTATACACACTCTTCACATGACGACACAACCTGTCACAGAAGACAGCCACTTCACGTGATTGCCCAAACTGTCTCGGTATACACACTCTTCACATGAGGACACAACCTGTCACAGAAAACAGCCACTTCACGTGATTGCCCAAGCTGTCTTGGTATACACACTTCTCACATGACGACACAACCTGTCACAGAAGACAGCCACTTCGCGTGACTGCCCAAACTGTCTCAGTATACACACTTTTCACATGACGACACAACCTGTCACAGAAGACAGCCACTTCACGTGACTACCCAAACTGTCTCGGTATACACACTCTTCACATGACGACACAACCTGTCACAGAAGACAGCCACTTCACGTGATTGCCCAAACTGTCTCAGTATACACACTCTTCACATGAGGACACAACTTGTCACAGAAGACAGCCACTTCACGTGATTGCCCAAACTGTCTTGGTATACACACTCTTCACATGACGACACAACCTGTCACAGAAGACAGCCACTTCACGTGACTGCCCAAACTGTCTCAGTATACACACTCTTCACATGAGGACATAACTTGTCACAGAAGACAGCCACTTCGCGTGATTGCCCAAACTGTCTCAGTATACACACTCTTCACATGATGACACAACCTGTCACAGAAGACAGCCACTTCGCGTGACTGCCCAAACTGTCTCGGTATACACACTCTTCACATGAGGACACAACTTGTCACAGAAGACAGCCACTTCACGTGACTACCCAAACTGTCTCGGTATACACACTCTTCACATGAGGACACAACTTGTCACAGAAGACAGCCACTTAACGTGATTGCCCAAACTGTCTCGGTATACACACTCTTCACATGAGGACACAACCTGTCACAGAAGACAGCCACTTCACGTGACTGCCCAAACTGTCTCAGTATACACACTCTTCACATGATGACACAACTTGTCACAGAAGACAGCCACTTCCCGTGATTGCCCAAACTATCTCAGTATACACACTCTTCACATGAGGACACAACTTGTCACAGAAGACAGCCACTTCACGTGATTGCCCAAACTGTCTCAGTATACACACTCTTCACATGAGGACACAACCTGTCACAGAAGACAGCCAATTCGCGTGATTGCCCAAACTGTCTCAGTATACACACTCTTCACATGACGACACAACCTGTCACAGAAGACAGCCACTTCACGTGATTGCCCAAACTGTCTCGGTATACACACTCTTCACATGACGAAACAACCTGTCACAGAAGACAGCCACTTCACGTGATTGCCCAAACTGTCTCGGTATACACACTCTTCACATGACGACACAAGTTGTCACAGAAGACAGCCACTTCACGTGACTGCCCAAACTGTCTCGGTATACACACTCTTCACATGAGGACACAACCTGTCACAGAAGACAGCCACTTCACGTGACTGCCCAAACTGTCTCGGTATACACACTCTTCACATGAGGACACAACCTGTCACAGAAGACAGCCACTTCACGTGACTGCCCAAACTGTCTTGGTATACACACTCTTCACATGACGACACAACTTGTCACAGAAGACAGCCACTTCACGTGATTGCCCAAACTGTCTCGGTATACACACTCTTCACATGAGGACACAACCTGTCACAGAAGACAGCCACTTCACGTGACTGCCCAAACTGTCTCAGTATACACACTCTTCACATGAGGACACAACTTGTCACAGAAGACAGCCACTTCCCGTGATTGCCCAAACTATCTCAGTATACACACTCTTCACATGAGGACACAACTTGTCACAGAAGACAGCCACTTCACGTGATTGCCCAAACTGTCTCGGTATACACACTCTTCACATGAGGACACAACCTGTCACAGAAGACAGCCAATTCGCGTGATTGCCCAAACTGTCTCAGTATACACACTCTTCACATGACGACACAACCTGTCACAGAAGACAGCCACTTCACGTGATTGCCCAAACTGTCTCGGTATACACACTCTTCACATGACGAAACAACCTGTCACAGAAGACAGCCACTTCACGTGATTGCCCAAACTGTCTTGGTATACACACTCTTCACATGACGACACAAGTTGTCACAGAAGACAGCCACTTCACGTGACTGCCCAAACTGTCTCGGTATACACACTCTTCACATGAGGACACAACCTGTCACAGAAGACAGCCACTTCACGTGACTGCCCAAACTGTCTCGGTATACACACTCTTCACATGAGGACACAACCTGTCACAGAAGACAGCCACTTCACGTGACTGCCCAAACTGTCTTGGTATACACACTCTTCACATGACGACACAAGTTGTCACAGAAGACAGCCACTTCACGTGACTGCCCAAACTGTCTCGGTATACACACTCTTCACATGAGGACACAACCTGTCACAGAAGACAGCCACTGCACGTGATTGCTCAAATTGTTTCAGTATGCACACTCTTCACATGACGACACAACTTGTCACAGAAGACAGCCACTTCATGTGATTGCCCAAACTGTCTCGGTATACACACTCTTCACATGACGACACAACCTGTCACAGAAGACAGCCACTTCGCGTGACTGCCCAAACTGTCTCGGTATACACACTCTTCACATGACGACACAACCTGTCACAGAAGACAGCCACTTCGCGTGATTGTCCAAGCTGTCTCGGTATACACACTCTTCACATGAGGACACAACCTGTCACAGAAGACAGCTACTTCACGTGACTGCCCAAACTGTCTTGGTATACACACTTCTCACATGACGACACAACCTGTCACAGAAGACAGCCACTTCGCGTAACTGCCCAAACTGTCTCAGTATACACACTCTTCACATGACGACACAACCTGTCACAGAAGACAGCCACTTCACGTGCCTACCCAAACTGTCTCGATATACACACTCTTCACATGACGACACAAGTTGTCACAGAAGACAGCCACTTCACGTGATTGCCCAAACTGTCTCAGTATACACACTCTTCACATGACGACACAACCTGTCACAGAAGACAGCCACTTCACGTGACTGCCCAAACTGTCTCAGTATACACACTTTTCACATGAGGACACAACCTGTCACAGAAGACAGCCACTTCACGTGACTACCCAAACTGTCTCGGTATACACACTCTTCACATGAGGACATAACCTGTCACAGAAGACAGCCACTTCACGTGATTGCCCAAACTGTCTCGGTATACACACTCTTCACATGACGACACAACCTGTCACAGAAGACAGCCACTTCACGTGACTGCCCAAACTGTCTCGGTATACACACTCTTCACATGACGACACAACTTGTCACAGAAGACAGCCACTTCACGTGACTACCCAAACAGTCTCAGTATACACACTCTTCACATGACGACACAACCTGTCACAGAAGACAGCCACTTCACGTGATTGCCCAAACTGTCTCAGTATACACACTCTTCACATGACGACACAACCTGTCTTAGAAGACAGCCACTTCACGTGACTGCCCAAACTGTCTCGGTATACACACTCTTCACATGACGACACAACCTGTCACAGAAGACAGCCACTTCCCGTGACTGCCCAAACTGTCTCAGTATGCACACTCTTCACATGACGACACAACTTGTCACAGAAGACAGCCACTTCACGTGATTGCCCAAACTGTCTCAGTATACACACTCTTCACATGACGACACAACCTGTCACAGAAGACAGCCACTTCACGTGATTGCCCAAACTGTCTCAGTATACACACTCTTCACATGAGGACACAACCTGTCACAGAAGACAGCCACTTCACGTGACTGCCCAAACTGTCTCGGTATACACACTCTTCACATGACGACACAACTTGTCACAGAAGACAGCCACTTCACGTGACTACCCAAACAGTCTCAGTATACACACTCTTCACATGACGACACAACCTGTCACAGAAGACAGCCACTTCACGTGATTGCCCAAACTGTCTCAGTATACACACTCTTCACATGACGACACAACCTGTCACAGAAGACAGCCACTTCACGTGACTGCCCAAACTGTCTCAGTATACACACTCTTCACATGACGACACAACCTGTCACAGAAGACAGCCACTTCACGTGACTGCCCAAACTGTCTCGATATACACACTCTTCACATGACGACACAACCTGTCACAGAAGACAGCCACTTCCCGTGACTGCCCAAACTGTCTCAGTATACACACTCTTCACATGAGGACACAACCTGTCACAGAAGACAGCCACTTCGCGTGATTGCCCAAACTGTCTCAGTATACACACTCTTCACATGAGGACACAACTTGTCACAGAAGACAGCCACTTCACGTGACTGCCCAAACTGTCTCGGTATACACACTCTTCACATGACGACACAACCTGTCACAGAAGACAGCCACTTCACGTGATTGCCCAAACTGTCTCGGTATACACACTCTTCACATGAGGACACAACCTGTCACAGAAAACAGCCACTTCCCGTGATTGCCCAAGCTGTCTTGGTATACACACTTCTCACATGACGACACAACCTGTCACAGAAGACAGCCACTTCGCGTGACTGCCCAAACTGTCTCAGTATACACACTTTTCACATGACGACACAACCTGTCACAGAAGACAGCCACTTCACGTGACTACCCAAACTGTCTCGGTATACACACTCTTCACATGACGACACAACCTGTCACAGAAGACAGCCACTTCACGTGATTGCCCAAACTGTCTCAGTATACACACTCTTCACATGAGGACACAACTTGTCACAGAAGACAGCCACTTCACGTGATTGCCCAAACTGTCTTGGTATACACACTCTTCACATGACGACACAACCTGTCACAGAAGACAGCCACTTCACGTGACTGCCCAAACTGTCTCAGTATACACACTCTTCACATGAGGACATAACTTGTCACAGAAGACAGCCACTTCGCGTGATTGCCCAAACTGTCTCAGTATACACACTCTTCACATGATGACACAACCTGTCACAGAAGACAGCCACTTCACGTGACTGCCCAAACTGTCTCGGTATACACACTCTTCACATGACGACACAAGTTGTCACAGAAGACAGCCACTTCCCGTGATTGCCCAAACTGTCTCAGTATACACACTCTTCACATGACGACACAACCTGTCACAGAAGACAGCCACTTCGCGTGACTGCCCAAACTGTCTCGGTATACACACTTTTCACATGACGACACAACCTGTCACAGAAGACAGCCACTTCACGTGATTGCCCAAACTGTCTCAGTATACACACTCTTCACATGAGGACACAACCTGTCACAGAAGACAGCCACTTCACGTGACTGCCCAAACTGTCTTGGTATACACACTTCTCACATGACGACACAACTTGTCACAGAAGACAGCCACTTCACGTGATTGCCCAAACTGTCTCAGTATACACACTCTTCACATGACGACACAACCTGTCACAAAAGACAGCCACTTCACGTGATTGCCCAAACTGTCTCGGTATACACACTCTTCACATGAGGACACAACCTGTCACAGAAGACAGCTACTTCGCGTGACTGCCCAAACTGTCTCGGTATACACACTTCTCACATGACGACACAACCTGTCACAGAAGACAGCCACTTCGCGTGATTGCCCAAACTGTCTCAGTATACACACTCTTCACATGAGGACACAACTTGTCACAGAAGACAGCCACTTCGCGTGACTGCCCAAACTGTCTCGGTATACACACTCTTCACATGACGACACAACCTGTCACAGAAGACAGCCACTTCACGTGATTGCCCAAACTGTCTCGGTATACACACTCTTCACATGAGGACACAACCTGTCACAGAAAACAGCCACTTCACGTGATTGCCCAAGCTGTCTTGGTATACACACTTCTCACATGACGACACAACCTGTCACAGAAGACAGCCACTTCGCGTGACTGCCCAAACTGTCTCAGTATACACACTTTTCACATGACGACACAACCTGTCACAGAAGACAGCCACTTCACGTGACTACCCAAACTGTCTCGGTATACACACTCTTCACATGACGACACAACCTGTCACAGAAGACAGCCACTTCACGTGATTGCCCAAACTGTCTCAGTATACACACTCTTCACATGAGGACACAACTTGTCACAGAAGACAGCCACTTCACGTGATTGCCCAAACTGTCTTGGTATACACACTCTTCACATGACGACACAACCTGTCACAGAAGACAGCCACTTCACGTGACTGCCCAAACTGTCTCAGTATACACACTCTTCACATGAGGACATAACTTGTCACAGAAGACAGCCACTTCGCGTGATTGCCCAAACTGTCTCAGTATACACACTCTTCACATGATGACACAACCTGTCACAGAAGACAGCCACTTCGCGTGACTGCCCAAACTGTCTCGGTATACACACTCTTCACATGAGGACACAACTTGTCACAGAAGACAGCCACTTCACGTGACTACCCAAACTGTCTCGGTATACACACTCTTCACATGAGGACACAACTTGTCACAGAAGACAGCCACTTAACGTGATTGCCCAAACTGTCTCGGTATACACACTCTTCACATGAGGACACAACCTGTCACAGAAGACAGCCACTTCACGTGACTGCCCAAACTGTCTCAGTATACACACTCTTCACATGATGACACAACTTGTCACAGAAGACAGCCACTTCCCGTGATTGCCCAAACTATCTCAGTATACACACTCTTCACATGAGGACACAACTTGTCACAGAAGACAGCCACTTCACGTGATTGCCCAAACTGTCTCAGTATACACACTCTTCACATGAGGACACAACCTGTCACAGAAGACAGCCAATTCGCGTGATTGCCCAAACTGTCTCAGTATACACACTCTTCACATGACGACACAACCTGTCACAGAAGACAGCCACTTCACGTGATTGCCCAAACTGTCTCGGTATACACACTCTTCACATGACGAAACAACCTGTCACAGAAGACAGCCACTTCACGTGATTGCCCAAACTGTCTCGGTATACACACTCTTCACATGACGACACAAGTTGTCACAGAAGACAGCCACTTCACGTGACTGCCCAAACTGTCTCGGTATACACACTCTTCACATGAGGACACAACCTGTCACAGAAGACAGCCACTTCACGTGACTGCCCAAACTGTCTCGGTATACACACTCTTCACATGAGGACACAACCTGTCACAGAAGACAGCCACTTCACGTGACTGCCCAAACTGTCTTGGTATACACACTCTTCACATGACGACACAACTTGTCACAGAAGACAGCCACTTCACGTGATTGCCCAAACTGTCTCGGTATACACACTCTTCACATGAGGACACAACCTGTCACAGAAGACAGCCACTTCACGTGACTGCCCAAACTGTCTCAGTATACACACTCTTCACATGAGGACACAACTTGTCACAGAAGACAGCCACTTCCCGTGATTGCCCAAACTATCTCAGTATACACACTCTTCACATGAGGACACAACTTGTCACAGAAGACAGCCACTTCACGTGATTGCCCAAACTGTCTCGGTATACACACTCTTCACATGAGGACACAACCTGTCACAGAAGACAGCCAATTCGCGTGATTGCCCAAACTGTCTCAGTATACACACTCTTCACATGACGACACAACCTGTCACAGAAGACAGCCACTTCACGTGATTGCCCAAACTGTCTCGGTATACACACTCTTCACATGACGAAACAACCTGTCACAGAAGACAGCCACTTCACGTGATTGCCCAAACTGTCTTGGTATACACACTCTTCACATGACGACACAAGTTGTCACAGAAGACAGCCACTTCACGTGACTGCCCAAACTGTCTCGGTATACACACTCTTCACATGAGGACACAACCTGTCACAGAAGACAGCCACTTCACGTGACTGCCCAAACTGTCTCGGTATACACACTCTTCACATGAGGACACAACCTGTCACAGAAGACAGCCACTTCACGTGACTGCCCAAACTGTCTTGGTATACACACTCTTCACATGACGACACAAGTTGTCACAGAAGACAGCCACTTCACGTGACTGCCCAAACTGTCTCGGTATACACACTCTTCACATGAGGACACAACCTGTCACAGAAGACAGCCACTGCACGTGATTGCTCAAATTGTTTCAGTATGCACACTCTTCACATGACGACACAACTTGTCACAGAAGACAGCCACTTCATGTGATTGCCCAAACTGTCTCGGTATACACACTCTTCACATGACGACACAACCTGTCACAGAAGACAGCCACTTCGCGTGACTGCCCAAACTGTCTCGGTATACACACTCTTCACATGACGACACAACCTGTCACAGAAGACAGCCACTTCGCGTGATTGTCCAAGCTGTCTCGGTATACACACTCTTCACATGAGGACACAACCTGTCACAGAAGACAGCTACTTCACGTGACTGCCCAAACTGTCTTGGTATACACACTTCTCACATGACGACACAACCTGTCACAGAAGACAGCCACTTCGCGTAACTGCCCAAACTGTCTCAGTATACACACTCTTCACATGACGACACAACCTGTCACAGAAGACAGCCACTTCACGTGCCTACCCAAACTGTCTCGATATACACACTCTTCACATGACGACACAAGTTGTCACAGAAGACAGCCACTTCACGTGATTGCCCAAACTGTCTCAGTATACACACTCTTCACATGACGACACAACCTGTCACAGAAGACAGCCACTTCACGTGACTGCCCAAACTGTCTCAGTATACACACTTTTCACATGAGGACACAACCTGTCACAGAAGACAGCCACTTCACGTGACTACCCAAACTGTCTCGGTATACACACTCTTCACATGAGGACATAACCTGTCACAGAAGACAGCCACTTCACGTGATTGCCCAAACTGTCTCGGTATACACACTCTTCACATGACGACACAAACCTGTCACAGAAGACAGCCACTTCACGTGACTGCCCAAACTGTCTCGGTATACACACTCTTCACATGACGACACAACTTGTCACAGAAGACAGCCACTTCACGTGACTACCCAAACAGTCTCAGTATACACACTCTTCACATGACGACACAACCTGTCACAGAAGACAGCCACTTCACGTGATTGCCCAAACTGTCTCAGTATACACACTCTTCACATGACGACACAACCTGTCTTAGAAGACAGCCACTTCACGTGACTGCCCAAACTGTCTCGGTATACACACTCTTCACATGACGACACAACCTGTCACAGAAGACAGCCACTTCCCGTGACTGCCCAAACTGTCTCAGTATGCACACTCTTCACATGACGACACAACTTGTCACAGAAGACAGCCACTTCACGTGATTGCCCAAACTGTCTCAGTATACACACTCTTCACATGACGACACAACCTGTCACAGAAGACAGCCACTTCACGTGATTGCCCAAACTGTCTCAGTATACACACTCTTCACATGAGGACACAACCTGTCACAGAAGACAGCCACTTCACGTGACTGCCCAAACTGTCTCGGTATACACACTCTTCACATGACGACACAACTTGTCACAGAAGACAGCCACTTCACGTGACTACCCAAACAGTCTCAGTATACACACTCTTCACATGACGACACAACCTGTCACAGAAGACAGCCACTTCACGTGATTGCCCAAACTGTCTCAGTATACACACTCTTCACATGACGACACAACCTGTCACAGAAGACAGCCACTTCACGTGACTGCCCAAACTGTCTCAGTATACACACTCTTCACATGACGACACAACCTGTCACAGAAGACAGCCACTTCACGTGACTGCCCAAACTGTCTCGATATACACACTCTTCACATGACGACACAACCTGTCACAGAAGACAGCCACTTCCCGTGACTGCCCAAACTGTCTCAGTATACACACTCTTCACATGAGGACACAACCTGTCACAGAAGACAGCCACTTCGCGTGATTGCCCAAACTGTCTCAGTATACACACTCTTCACATGACGACACAACCTGTCACAGAAGACAGCCACTTCACGTGACTGCCCAAACTGTCTCGGTATACACACTCTTCACATGAGGACACAACCTGTCACAGAAGACAGCCACTTCACGTGATTGCCCAAACTGTCTCAGTATACACACTCTTCACATGACGACACAACCTGTCACAGAAGACAGCCACTTCACGTGATTGCCCAAACTGTCTCAGTATACACACTCTTCACATGACGACACAACCTGTCACAGAAGACAGCCACTTCACGTGACTGCCCAAACTGTCTCGGTATACACACTCTTCACATGAGGACACAACCTGTCACAGAAGACAGCCACTTCACGTGATTGCCCAAACTGTCTCAGTATACACACTCTTCACATGACGACACAACCTGTCACAGAAGACAGCCACTTCCCGTGATTGCCCAAACTGTCTCAGTATGCACACTCTTCACTCTAGAAATATCCATGTAACTATGAAGGAGGGGATCAGTACATGTATGTATAACGTTTGTGTCCGTACTGTCTGATTTCCTCCACTATTGTTGTAGAGGACCCAAGTAAGTGCATTGTCGAGTATTTCATAAATTGCATAGTTCAGTATGCAAATTAGGCATTCATAAGTTTGCATTCTCTTTTGCCTGCAAACTTTCCCTAGCTACGGAATGAATACTATACCAAGTCATGCCATTTACGCTGTACAGCAGAAATAGATTGATTTTCAAGGTGCTCTGGTCTCGTAGTCTGTGTAAATATTGTTTGCATACTAGAGGGAAAGAGTGCAGGAGTCTGCGGTAAATGGAGAGAAGTCGTCTTCAAACCTACTGTATTTGACCTCAAATTTTGTCCATGACTTACTGTATTTGACCTCAAATTTTGTCCGTGACTTACTGTATTTGACCTCAAATTTTGTCCATGACTGAGTTACTCATTTGCCTGACTATATTGATTTTAGAAAGTTGGATGTAGAATGATATTGTGGAAAAATGTATGTTACACCGCCAGAAGTAATATTTTATGACCTTTTCTATATGCCTCTAAACAGGCACTTTTTTTCAAGCGAATTTTGGGATAAATACAGCATACACATGTATTAAGCTTGTATGTATACTGTCTGTGATGTAGGCATGAACTAGAGACTTGCAAGTCACGTCGTGCAACAGTATCGGGGTCAGTATCTTGAGTGGCCACCCAGTTCCCTTGTGTAATGCTGTAGGTAAGAGGAAACAGAAAAACTGCTGTTAGATAACCAACTGATTATATGTCAGGAAATGATTAACCTACTCGATACAAACTCAAATATATTTGTCTGTAGTATTACACATTGTACGTAGAGTGGGGAAAATTACTGTACCACAATTGTAACTCTCAGAAAACTTCTCGAGCACGGTGTTAAAAACCAATCAAATAAATATAAAACAAATATAACTTTCAGCCTTACAATTCTACTACTTATTACACGCAACATGACAAGTTAATGACAGATTTCCACATGTTGTCTCAAGCAGGAAGCACCAATCAAATAAATAAATACTATATATGATAAGGGCTTCTGTAACTGTGTGGATATACGTTCAGTCTGCTAAACGTATATTGCTTGAAAGGATAGCCTTTTTGTTTGCAGCAGTGTCCTACATAGGCCTACCGAAACATTTAAGGAAGCATATTTTTATCCGAATCAATAACAGCTTAACGATGTTTACACGTGATTCAATAAAGCTTTAATATATAGGGTATTCAAAAAATACATCGCCTACACGCTGTTACCGTCCTTCCATTCACCTTAAAATCTCCCAAACATACATGAATACATGACGTATGATGAACTGTTAAAGGCCTGTACGCCTGTCTCGTTTGGCAACGACACATGCAGACCGGTATTCATTGGTTACATGGTAATTTATGTATATGTCCCGCCACTGTGATAAACACCAAAGTTTGCTTGTCAAGAGTGTACTGTATATGTATGTACTGTAGGCCTATACAGTGCTTATGTCTATGCGGACTTCGGATCTTTACCCATGTGTACTTGCGTCAATCGTGTGCCTCAAACATCCGGATTGACCTGCACACTGAAAAGTGCGTATACATTTCATCCGGCCCTATATGTATTTGAAGCCTATTGAGGCTGTACGCCATACAGTGATAAGCCTACAGCGCATACCTCTAACCCTTATACAGATTCATGTACCGCTGCGTAATACTGCTGGTGGGATTGTCACCTATGACAGACAACTGCTTGGTTGGTCGCGTTGTATGACAAGACGCGTAAACACTGGTAAGCAGGTTACAGGCATGAGATTTGTCCTCTTTTTGGAGGAATTCCTCTTTATACAAAAAAATACTTCAGAAAATATGTTCAGAATTTAATTCAGAAATGCTGAAAATGTCAAAATTATGAGTATGTTGTATGGTTTCCTCTCTGTCATCCCAGTGTCCCATCCGTGAGGTAAGTATGTATGCTTACATACATAAGCATCTAATTATGTGATGTGGATGACTTCGATTTACAGTGGTACCCCACTTATAGCTCTGTAGGGCTGCGATCACGTATACTGTCACAGCCCTGTCTTCTTCCATAAGCTTACATTGAATATCTCTGTACTACTGCTGGATACCAATTAGTTTATCTGTCCGTTGTACCAGTCGTGTGAGCTATCAATTTAAGGTAAGTACGTGTTCCCAGGTGTTTCCATGGTAAATCAACACAAGCATAAAACTACAGTGGAAACTTGATAAATTCCAGCTCCAACCGTCACTTTTTTGGGTTAGACCAGTTTCTCTGCCACTGCGGTCTGCCACCAGTGCAGTCATGTCAATTTCTAAGCCACTCGGTCAATATCTCTGGTTAGACCGTGAGTTTCTGTGCCAGTCAGTCACCCGTGCAGTCATGTCAACTTCTCAATCACTCACTCAGTTTCTCGGGTTAGACTGTGGGTTTCTCTGTCACTCAGTCACACATGCAGTCATGTCAATTTCTCAAATCACCCGGGTAAATTTCTCGAGTTAAACCATCAGTTTCTCTGTCATTCAGTCACAAATGCAGTCATGTCAATTTCTCAGTCACTCAAGTCAGTTTCGCGGGTTAGACCGTGAGCTTCTCTGCCACTCAGTAGCCATGCGGTCATGTCAGATTCATTATT
Source organism: Liolophura sinensis (assembly GCF_032854445.1). Lineage (NCBI taxonomy): Eukaryota > Metazoa > Mollusca > Polyplacophora > Chitonida > Chitonidae > Liolophura > Liolophura sinensis. The sequence goes on along the minus strand of NC_088298.1, from coordinate 13,986,718 downwards.
GTTTTTGTTAACTTCGGTCCATTTTTCAGATCTTCTAAAGCCATGTTGCCTGGAGGGATGGACTGTTGGCCAGTGGTTTTATTTCTGATGTCATTTCACCAGATTCACATGACAACAGTGAGCCCGACTGACGGGGGGTGCTTCAAGAATGTCAGGTGAAGCCATTGTTTATTTACATGTATTTATTTATTCTTTTGCTTATTTATTTACTTGAGGGGATTGGATTAGGTGCTATATCTCACTGTCTTTTTTTAATAAAGCTTTCTGCCTCTGATTGCTGTTAAGGATAAAGAGCATTCCGAATCGAACTAGCTGTCCTCTGAAACCGGTGAAAGCTATACCCCTCATATAACAACTTGTCTCGTTTATTATGTTATTTCTTTATTATTGTACTTTTTAATCAAAATAAATGTGGGCATTTGTGTGTAATTTATGATGTGCTGTTTACTCTGATAGGACAGGGCTTTCCGCGTTTCCGAATGGTTAGCGTGCTGGCGCAGCACAATATTAAAATTAGTCTCACCAGTACTATCGCTGTGAGTTCAAGTGCAGTTCATGCTGGCTCGTGTCTTGGAAGTTCTGCCAGCATTCTGCGGATGGTCGTGATTTTACCGGTTTCCTCATACCATAACGCTGGTAGTTGTTCCACGAAATATTATTGAGAACAGCGTAAAACACCACTAAAGAAAATATTATAGACATAATCTGGAAAAATTGATACCCAGCCTTGTCTGCCCGTTTTTCTCCCACATTAATGACATGGGCCTATGAAGTCTTCTTGAATACAGTGTAATGTAAAAATAAAATAAATATTCTGTTATAGCATATACTAGGATGTCACGTTGATTTACACACTTGTATTGTATCGGTTGACTTATTTATTTATTTATTTGAATATTGGTTAACGGCATATAGCTAAAGGTTTTTTTCACTGAGGCTTCTAGCATGAATGGAAGAAGTAAACAACCACCCTTCACCAGGTAGACACTAACATCCGTTCTGAAGTAGGAAGCAACCAAACCGTGAACTATAGCGATAGCTGGATTGGAGCCTGAATGTAATTTGGTTGGTCAGGGCTGATTTGCTTGGTTGAAAATAGCACTTTATACGGTTGAGCCAAATGCAGTGCCCTAAGTCTTTATGGGACATAAAAACTATGGCATGCAGAGTAAAAGTAGCGATATTTGGAAAATGTATCCACATGTAGAACTGATGATATCCAACCTCTTGTCAAATGGCCTCAGTTACGAAGTTATATTATAACAGTTCATGTAATGTTTAAATAGTAGCAACTTACTCCCCGCCCTTCTCATCACCATAACTTAAGCAGAATTATAGTTAAATAAAGTATATAGTGATGTAAATTAGAATATGTTTGACGTCACTGGTCAAGAATGACTCAAATGCTCTGTTGTCATCACTATTTATGTACAGGCTTTGCAAATTGTTACATGGAAAGTGTATTATATGTTTGGTTTACATGGATTAAAAAGGATGTACGTCACTTATTTTTTTTATCTGTTTCAGTACGCGCCAAGATGTCTATACCATGACTGTTCATAAGAAGGCACACTCGGGATGGTGGTTCTGGAAAAAGACGACGATTATATATCGGTATATATTGAATTGTATAACAAGTGATGTATTTTGCACTTTAAAATACAGTGGAAATGCTTTAAGAAATGGAAATGTTTAAGAAAAACATATATACGCACTAATATGAACATATATGAGTAATAACGTAGTCTCGCCCGAACGACCGGCGATAGTTTGTAAAAAAAAAAAATTAAAGTAATAACATAATCCGAAAAGTTGCGGTGGCCATCTTCAGTGTTTTGTGCATGTGGAGGTGTTGGTTGTTCATTAACCTTGCTTGGAGACGATGTGCGAGCGTCCGCTCTCTTGTTCATTATGTCAGATGGCCTTCGGATAATATCGAGCGCTGAGGTGTGTCTATACCACACCGGCCTTACTGATTAGTGTATACGTTTTGACGCCCTGATAACCACGGGTTAAAACAGCCTATATATGCGCGTGGACAAATACATTTTATGCAGTCGGGAGGAAAACATGTCTACCAATACGATCAAATCTTACAAGGCTGAAAACAAACTTCATGATTTTGTGTATATATCTGTATCAAAAATGTCGGTGCCTAAACCTTTACCCAGGACTATACGGATGGATAACTACAAGGGTTTTCACATAGGATACATATCAAACACTTTGTAAAAACATGTAGATAGCTATAGTGTATAGTGCTGGTAGGTCTAATAGAGGAAAGAAATCACTTACGTAGGGAAACAAAAGATAAAAATCAAAAGATGGAAAAAAAGATAACTGTGCATGTTTGAACAAAAAAAGAGCTTCAACTAGTACACTGTGGGTCGAGCAATTGTTTTTGCAGACATTAAGTACTTTCTGAATACCGTGAATACTGTCGAAATACTCGGTTCGGGCATGAGTCTTGCCCTCGGAACGCTGACCTATGAGGCTGCAACCTATAGATTTTAAATAAGACGAGTGGTTTTCAAACAGCAATATTAACTTATAAACTGTTTCAGATTGGTGATAGTACGAATGTTCAACAAAACAATGAAGCTGTCAGGTGTAAACCATGCAACAGTGGCGTATAGATTATAATCTTTTTTTTTAATTTTGAAGGCTACATGCCCATGCAGATTTTTTTGTTGATTGAGTAATAATTTTTATTTGAAATGCTGTGTAAGTTAGCAAGAACATGACTAATCGTGTAATTTTGACCTGTATAGTCAAGTTTGGGCGAGAATGTTTTTTTTTTTTTTTTGTGTCTGTAAATTCCAATCTTGCCATATGTTATTGGTAGGTCTTGCTGTGTGTTGAATGGCCAATGTGCGAAATCAGTTGAATACTACAAAGCGATAAGATAAGAGTTGTAACGGTGTGTTACTTTGACGGAACTGAGCGCGGCGTGGGTTAGTTAAGGTCATCGGAGCGGTGTGGAGATTCCTTCTCTTTTGGAATGATTTTCTATTAAATACGATGTGACATTGGAGATAGTTACCACAAAGGGATCTGTCCAGATAACAGAAAAAGGAAATTTTTTGAACTCTTAGGTGGCTACATGAGCCGTGTTTAGGTGAATGTGGTCAGGGTCTAGGTGTTTGATGCATATCCAGTCTGCTCAGACGTGCGATGAAATACTCATACATAGGCAAACATATATTTACAGGAGAATCTGTCTACCAATACAACAAACTCCGTCAATGACACACTGATAATGCTGAGTATTCGTCTTTATCGACATTATCTATAAAACTGAACCCGCAAGGCGTTTCCCCTTCAACTAACCACAAAGAACCGCAGACTGAACATACTTATAGGCATTGAATATTATGTAGGCACACAGTGAAAGGCCGTTCCGACTTATTCTGTGAAAATGTAAAAACGCCTATAAACAAAACCAAAGATTACAACTTAATCAAACTGGAAAATTTAATTACCACACAGACTGATAGCACTGTGACATTGATCGTTTCGGCGACAAAGCAAAGTCGAAAGCCCTGGAAAGCAGCCACTTCGCGGTCGTGTAAGTTCTATTGTGCTCGGTTGTTCCTACAGTGTCAAGTTGTCATTTCAGCCTCAGCACCACCGTTTATCATCTGATTACATGCCCTTTGAATGTATAAGAATGACTAAGAAGAAAAACTAAATAAATAGTTCTAAACTGAGATCTAAATAATACGTAGAACGTCTGTCTGTAAATTTTGCGATCGTGAACTGGTTTAATCAGAGTATTCTTGAATGAATTTCCACCACAGATAAAACACAATCTCCCTGTTTTCAGAGTTAATTGTAACATTTTAGACTAATTCATCGAGCATTTAAAAGGAACATCCTAGCCTGGCGAATCATGACTTGCAGAATTGTTGCTATTAAAAACATTTTTAATGAAAACACGTATATTCGGATTACATAAAGGCATTCATATATATGTTTTGTGGTCTTTAGGGACAGACAGTGCTATTTTATACATACTGTAGGCACTGTACATGTATAACTGTAGCCACCTTTTACAAAGAATAAAGGCATCTATGCCAATCGAGGTATCGCATGGTTGAGCATCTGTGTCGATCTAATAATCACGAGGTTTAGTATTAAATGAAAGGGAAATCTTTAATGTGAGTGTGTGATTATTTTGTTTTTTGTTTTTTGTAAGTAAAAAATTCAATGTTTTGACCGTATGTATGTCACAGGCTATGCTTTTGTGTTTAGCTCATTAATTGCGGGGGTAGATTTGACACACATACAATCAACTAATATACAAATTCTAAATTCAAGAATAAGTTTTAATTTCATGTTGTTGTCAGGATGTGACAATAGAGTTAATTACCAGAAAATGGAGATGCACTGTAGATGAAATCCACGATCAACATGCATGACAGAATTTGGAAGGTTAAATACTTTATTTTGACAGAATACAATTCAATTTGATAAAGATTCAAACTTTTGGTAGCAAAGTAAGACGACTTACTAAGGTGCAAGTTAGACCCTACCAGTAAACAGTGCATAAATTTAGACCTACTGTACTTAATACCTCAAACATACATATACCTACTTTACACTGTACTATGGGCAATGTATTGCAACAGCAGACAAAGAGAGTAGAGGCAGACAGAATAGTTATAACTTTCATTCTATAATACATTTATATGTGCGTTGTATTTCTAACTTTTCCCAAAGGAAAAACGATATGTTGGTTGGAAGTGCTAAATGCTTATTAGTGGCGCATTAATCCCATATGTTTAAACCATTGTAAAATTTCAAGACAAACAAGCTTGTTTTGCACATAGCAGAGATAAGGCTGTCATTGTAAGGTACCGAAAGGCATTGTAATCTTTGCTAATGATACGTATGCTGATAATTCAGCTAATTCAACAGTAGTTTTACCATTAATTATTTATTTCAACCAATATTTCTTCGAATGGCAGACTGGTATTAAGTGACGTCACATCGGCGGTAAGCAGCAGAATGTTCTTAAGAGTCGGACTCTATGGTGAATGGTGCAGAATCCGTTACAGGCTGTTTCACGATATAGGTATAAGTGTACAAGTAGTGAGATTAAAATGTTAGTACCAAACTCAGACAGTTTTTATATTTGTTAATAGCAGATATCTGGTAGATTTAGATACATATTTCTTCGCCGAGATGTTTCACATAAGAGTCGGGTCTTGCCTCTTGTCTTCGTTCAAAGTTTCCGTGATGTTTTAGCATGTAATTAAACATATTAAGTGACGGTATAAACCTCGATCATAAGGCTGGTATCAACGACTTAGAGGCCATACAGCCTGAAACGCTCTCCACACAACACTTATCAGTCCCCAGCTTATAGATATGCAGATCATCTATCTGTTGTGGTTTATGAACCTTTGGGGATACGTGGAAGAGACAGGTTTCTTAGACTCTTAGAAGAGACAGGGTAGGTTTTGCCTGTGGACAAAGGCTTGTAGGCGATCCATGGCATTTTGTCACGGATGTTTGATTGGTCGCAGGGAGGTAAACAGTTATGCTGCTGACTGACTCGTCAAATGAATATACTTCATATACTAGCTCTCAACACCCCACACGCATTAAACATTGACGATGGCCGCAGCAACTTTTCGGATTACGTTATTACTTAATTGTTAGTATGTTTTTTAGTAAACTATCGCCGGTCCTTCGAGCGAGACTGGGTTACTACTTATATGCATTATCCTAATTCCATGCGCTTGTACAGGATTAAGAAGCTCACAAGGACTGTCACAGACACCAATGACGTACGACTACCATGTAATACGAGCACCATCGGAAATTCAAAGGAGATACAAACTCAACCTTCAACAACAGGTATGTTACATTTTCACGAGTAGGCAAAAAAATTGAAATTACGAAGCACCACGTGTTCATGGTCAATTCCGCATCCATTTTCGAATGGGGACAAAATTTAACTGACCTTTTGTTTGTTACATGTATGCCTGAAGTCCAAATTGTTATACATCTGACTTCAATAACTAATAACCGTCCCGGATAGCACAGTTGGTAGAGCGTCCGCTTTCGGACCAGTAGATCCAGGATCAATCCTTGATCGAGTCACACCTAAGACTTTAAAAGAGGAAGTTGTAACTTCTTCGCTTGGCGTTCAGCATGAAGGGGATAGTGCAACGACTGGTTGACCCGTATCAGTATAATGGCTCAGGCGGGACGGCTTACTTGCCTTCGGTAAGTCGTCTCAGTAAAGCAGCACTAAATAAAAGAGCGGTGGAAATCCGTCATGCAACAAGGAGGCACATTACACGTACATGCACCCTAAGGATTCCGTCGTCGTCATTTGACTGAAAAATTGTTGAGTACGACGTTAAACCCCAAGCACTCACTCACTCACTCACTCACTCAATAACTAATGTTTTGCTTTTATCTACCTTAGTTGAATGAGCTCCATAATTTCTCTTCCCAATGCACGTTACTAAAACCTGACAAAGATGATATTATAAACCTGGTCACAGACCCCCAGTAGTTTCCCATAAGTGACAATGTTAACGTTTAGCGCTATAGTTCAGCCCCAAACATTCCGTGGCCAATAAACTTTGGTGCATACCTGGTCCAGCCTGTAAGAAAGAAGCCATAAACATCTTGACATAGGTTGACCGTCAAAATCTAGACCTTTCTATGCCGGTGGCTGGTAGGGGTGCCTAGCAACGCCAAGGGGACGTCACTTGCAGCCTCATCACCACCTTTCCCCTTGTGTCCTCTCGCCCAGAATTTCACAACTTTCATCACCTGCCCAAAAGTTAGACAGTTTCCATCATTTTGATACCAAGCATGCACCTCTACACCAAAAACGGCAGTCTGTCAGCATGAAAAGACTTTACACCCTAAAATACACAGAATTACTTTCGTCCCGAAAAACGGAAGTTTTAATGGGGGTCTGTGTCCAGATGGTCTCGGGGAGAAACCAAGAGACTACAGTCAGATACATTTGCCTCTGTATGACTTGTATCTTGCTAGAAATACAGCTGATTGAAGTCAGATCTACATGTAGGAGCCTTTCTCTACACTGCATGACTTGCAGCTTTGGCCTACCATCTATAATTAAACACACGCACGCACGCGCGCTCACTCACTGGTGGTTGAGTGGAAGGGAAGGCTGTCTAATCATCCATCAGTCTAAACCTGTTGAGCCTTCTACTGTTTGCGTGTAGAACGGAACTGTGTATATTTACCAGCTACTTGTATGACTTTATATGTTTCCTGAAGATGATAAGTAAAATTTCGTCGAAATATTGAAATGTCACGTATGCGATTCCTCAGTTTTTTTTCGGAGTATCTATATATCGCAGGTATATTGAGGTGATTGTGGACATCGCCTTCACTGTCCATGCTAAACCCAGAATTCACTCAGATTTGTTGTTTAACGCCATATGAACTCAAGAATCATACACCGACCTTTGGCAAGTTACTGGCGAACTTTCCCACGTGTGACATGGTGGAAGACATGCAAACTATGACAAAACTACAATTTATGTTGGCCATTGGACCCTTTAATTGAAAACAGTGTAAATATTTATAATAATTTTCGTGTCCTTATGATTCGTTTGTATAGCAGTCAACGAGTCGAGTATATCCAATGGTACTGCCGATCTGCAAGGTCAGCAAGATGGACAACCGTCATCCGGGCAAATGGCTGGTTTCATCATCGGGGTCATCGCCATAGTAACCGTTGTGGTTGTTATCGTCGTTGTTGCTGTTAAGTTTATCCGACGAAGAAGACAGAGAAAACAAAGGTCAGTACCTTGACTTCATGCTCTTTTCAATTTATTGGCTTTCTTTTCCAGTAGGCGGCATTTTGTTTGCAGTTCTATTTTCCATGTCTTGGATTCACTTCCAAGTCTTTGTTTTAGCAAGACTAACACATTACGGAACGCTTCGGTGGCTTAATGGTTAGAACATCATGGTGGGGTCAAATCAAAGACGTGGTACTTGGTACAAAGAATGATACTTGTTGCTGCCTCGCTTGGCGTTCAGCACTGAATTGTTAGAGCAGGACTAGTTGGCCCGGTGGCAGTATAATGTGACTGGGTGGGGTGTCATATCTGGTATCTTCGGCATGATACTTCAGTGGACACAACAGTTTGGCGGCAAGGACTCACCCTGCCACAAGAAGACACGACTTATGTACGCACACCTAATGACTCTTTGTACGACGTTAAACACAAGCATCTAGCCATTCATGTTACACTGTCAAAGTTTGAACGGCTACTACGTTACAAGTTTAAGTTGCAAACTTCTTACAAATTATCAAACATTTACGTCTTATATAGATTTACAGTTGTGTAAGGTATGAGACAGGGGAGCCTGAATCCAGCATGCTTTCCCTAGTTGGGCCTACCTATGTTAAGGAAAGCGATGATTCCGTACAGGCGGTAACGACATGCGTTACGTGGCAAGAAACACAAAGAGTTTAAAATATTTACGACAATACGAAAGGTCTGGTTGCATATGTGTCCGCGTCAAATCTACCAGTATTGATAAAATGCTGATGTAATATATTTTTCTGTTTTGCCACAGCCCTTTCTCCGGGAAATCAAACAAACAAACACCTTCGCCGTCCGGTGAGTATAAGATCCATCCCCTACAGTGTATGTGAGGCTGAAGGCTTGCCTACGTGCCCCGGCACTCGTCAAATGCGGGTCTGATAGAATAGGTTCAGTACAAAACTATGCTTTATCGAGTGATATATCGGTCTATGCCTTACAGAAACAGTGATCTATGTGACACCTAAAACATAAACTGTAGAATGTTGGGATTCATCGTTGTGTAATTGAGATATGATCCCTTTAATGTCCTCAAACACAACTTTACTAAAATCCCGAGCGGTCGTACACGTTCAGGTTATATGCAAGAGTCTGTCTTGCCAGAGATAGCAGTCTAGCAGGTATTCAAGAGAATTAATATCGTCCTGACTGCGTCCTTTGCGCGGTTTTCACACATGGGCTCGGGATAAGGGTAGACTTAAGCATACACTTAGATTGTCAACCATACCGGTACACGAAACAGTTGCATGTCTTAATACATTATATTAAATACTTGACATGTGCAGTAACTCGTACATATACTTGTATATTTGGCATTGTTGGCCTTGAGCATATACTCCATTTGAGCTCTAAGTGCGGCTTACCCATTCAATCATTTCTGTCATGTCAGTCTATCGATATGTATGTGCAAATTATTGCTCTAGTTTACACAGAGGTCTACACTATAATTTAGTGTTGGCCCTGTATTTAGACATTTAGAATAGATAAACAGTAAGATATATTCAGTGAATATTATTTTTCTCTTCTAGAAAATTCTGCTGGAGCGGATGTTTACTATGAGTCACCGGAAGTGATCAGAGAACGGAAGCGAAGGCAGCGAGAGGCCAATCAAGATGCAGCCAACTTATCATACAATAAAAATGAGTCTGATGGTCACGTGACTGGCCTAGACCAGACCGTGTACTCTTACAATCACTTGCGGGAAGCCGATAACCTACAAAGCGGTGGTGAATTGGCCACGAATACATACGGGCATCTCCAAGATTTCCACGAGACACAGACTGAAAACGAGACCAGTGATTATTACAACTTGGAAGCTACAGCCACTTCCGCTGATGTGCGCGCAGGTCAAAATACGAAGTATGACAATCTCAGTCATCAGAAAGTCACAGGACAGAGTGGTTCAATTGGCGTGACACGAGCCGACTATGATCACGTTTACATTGACCATGACACGGCAGTCTAAGGACGATTACCTGTATTCTAATGGACTATGGGCGTTAGAAGGAGGGATGGGAGGCGTACATCGGCCACCCGGGTATTTGTGGCTTTACTCACGTCACACGCATACTCTCTCACACATTACGGTGACAACATTGTTTAAATAACATGAAAGTTAATACAAAACTCCGCTCCACAGCCCCAGGAATCGAAAACCATGCTGTGTTGACGTTCATGAATTATACATGCTGTGCACATTGCATGTTCTGTTGTCATACATACTATAATTTCTGGTTATTATCAGCCATATTCTTCTCTGAATATCGTCTGTTCATTACCCTCACATGTTATCTTTCACGTCGTCGTCTGTTCATTACCCTCATATGTTATCTTTCACCTCGTCGTCTGTTCATTACCCTCCCCTGTTATCTTTCACTTGGACGTCTGTTAATTACCATCCCATGTTTCACCTCGTCGTCTGTTCATTACCCTCACATGTTTCACCTCGTCGTAAGTTCATTACCCCCCATGTTTCACCTCGTCGTCTGTACATTACTCTCCCATGTTTCACCTCGTCGTCTGTTCATTACCCTGCCATGTTTCACCTCGTCGTCTGTACATTACTCTCCCATGTTTCACCTCGTCGTCTGTTCATTACCCTGCCATGTTTCACCTCGTCGTCTGTTCATTACTTTCCCATGTCTCATCTCGTCGTCCGTTCAGTACTCGCCCATGTTTCACCTCGCCGTATGTTCATTACCTTCTCATGTTATTTTTAACCTCGTTGTGTGTTCATTAAACAACCATGTTTCACCTCGTCATCTGTACAGTACTCTCCCATGTTTCACCTTACAGACCACCGTAAATTCTGATGTTTTAATTCTGTTTTACTCGGTGGAAAAATTCTATTATACATTTAATTATAGTGTCTATATAACCTTTAATGTGATACGTGTATATGTATGTATCTCTTTTGATCATCCTGATACTTTCATGGTTTTACATTTTACTAGTATGTATACATGTATACTTTAAGTAAAGTGCTATTTTTATCTATGTATATTTTACTACCTGCGGGGAGGACAGTATCTCTTTTGATCATCCTGATATATGTTTATATGGCTTTCATTTTTTTCTGGATTCGATGTTAATGTTTATTTCGCTTATTTCAAGTGTCTTTAAAAGGCCACAATATTACTAGAATATATACATGTATACTTCAAGTAAAGATCTATTTTTATACATATATATGTTACTATAGTCTTAAGCCGCGTTTAGACTACAGCCGGGCCGGGCCCATTTTAGCAGGGTCGCGCTTGATCAGGGCCGAGCCCCCTTGACAAGTACCGTTTACATTACACGCCTCGCTGGCGGGCCAAATCCATTATCACAAACAGGAACGACAACTCAGGTTGAGTTGGGCTATTTATTTGTGGCACTCTTCAGACATTGGAGGTACAAACACTTTATTCAGCTGCGAAAATGGCGCTGCCAGTAGTTGTAAGGCAAAGATACAGACGGCCTTTTCGAAACTCATATACATCCACCTGTATGATGTTCTCGTTGTGACGAGCGCTCTCAAGTTGCGCCTGCACGTTTTCCTCGCCCCAAATAGCTAATAGCTGTTCTGTCTCCTCTTTTGTCCAAGTAGCGCCACGATTTGTTGACATATTTAAATTCTTATTGTTCGAAAAAAAGTGCGCCAACTGAAAAGCCGGAAGTGGAAGGTCAGAGGAAGTTGCCTTTAAGCATGCGCAGTTAAGTCCTCTGAGCGGGCCAGGCACGGTGGCGCGTTTACACTACACGTTTGGCTAGCCGAGCCGAGCTTCAGCTGGGCCGAGCCTACCTCTCGTTGAGGGGTTCGGCCCGGTCAAATCTGGCACGGTGCCGAGTACGCTTAACCCGTTTAGACTACTCAATTTTTTGCCGGGCCGTGCCCCATCAGGGCCGAGCCCGGTTGAAAAGCGGTAGTGTAAACGGGGCTTTATATTGACTAATAAACCGCTAACACTTGTTTTTAACATTATTGTGTTCATTTTATTGCGTTACACATTTTAATATTTATTTATGTGATACATATATACATATATATTTTATTCAATTAATTACATGTAGTTTCAGCTTCAGTGCTTATCCGTTTAGAAAGAAGGCCGATTCCAAGAAACTCGATTTGTATACGCTAAATCTTTTAAGTCAGAAAATACAATCTGGATTACACAAATTTTGCCAGTTTTCGGGATTGATCATATACTGGTCACACCAGTGTTAGTATGTAATGTAACGGGAAGGCCTGGATGTGGTGCATATCTGGTGTCTTTGTCATGGCGTTAATTCGATCGCATGTCTGGTGCCTTGGTCATGGCGTTAATTCCAGCGCATGTCTGGTGCCTTTGGAACGGCGTTAATTCCAGTGCATGTCTGATGTCTTTGTCATGGCGTTAATTCCAGCGCATGTCTGGTGCCTTTGGAACGACGTTATTTCCAGCGCATGTCTGGTGTCTTTGTCATGGCGTTAATTCCAGCGCATGTCTGGTGTCTTTGTCATGGCGTTAATTCCAGCGCATGTCTGGTGCCTTGGTCATGGCGTTAATTCCAGCGCATGTCTGGTGTCTTTGTCATGGTGTTAATTCCAGCGAATGTCTGGTGTCTTTCTCATGGTGTTAATTCCAGCGCATGTCTGATGTCATTGTCATGGCGTTAATTCTAGCGCATGTCTGGTGTCTTTGTCATGGCGTTAATTTCAGCGCATGTCTGGTGTCTTTGGAAGGGCGTTAATTTCAGCGCATGTCTGGTGTCTTTGGAATGTCGTTAATTCCAGCGCATGTCTGGTGTCTTTGGAAGGGCGTTAGTTCAAACCTCGATTATCTTGACCTTGTTCATGTGGTGTTGGTAAAAATAACTGGTCGACCCCACTCATGTGGCCATTTACACAGTCTAAAACCTTGATTGATGACAGCTTGTTTTCCACCAAATATACCGTGCATATCTGTATGTGGAGTGTTTGGCAGTAAATTGCCAAAGGTTGGTGGTTCACCTTTCATACCCCGGATTTCTCCTTCCCTAAAACTGACCACCATCGTATATGTGAAACTTGTTTTGAGAATGACAAAACCAGTAAATAAAGAACTGGTAAAGTAAAGTAAAGTGTTGGATCCTCTCTAACCCAAACAAGACAGGGATTCCAAGTTCAACACCAGATTGAGGCTCTAATCCCTTCCAGGTATTATAAAGTCTTAGTGTTATCCTACAGGAATTGAATTCTTAAGGAACAGTTCGTTGCGATGGCCGGTTTCTGATTACATTATGTCTTATAAGGGAAGTAGACCATACCTGCTTCGGTAGGAAGTTACTAGTTTCTGTTCTGGAATATTTAATAAACAAACACTGCTTGGCAAGAAAACAAAAGGATAAAAATGTCAGTTTTATCCAGGATGCAACCTACATCCCTCTATAGGACAATACGTTGAGCAATAAATGCCATATAGTAGCCAGGCACAGAATAAATTATTTCCTGCATATACTCTTTTGAAAATATACTGATCTACAAGATGAAAATGTTTTCAATCCCCGTTCTTATTCTGTTGAGAATTAGATGCCATATCATATAAGCTTGCTCAGAGTACAAAATTGCCTGCATGTACTCTTCATAAAAATAAATATATTTAAAATATCTGTTATTGAAAGGACGTGTTTTATTATGTTTTAGAGCTTGTGTAAACGTTTGATTTTCAATACTCTTATATTGCTTCAAAACGAAGAAATGTTAATTGTCTTCTAAAAAAGTTTACAATTAAGATGTTTTCTCACAGTTTTAATTGTTTCCTTTTACCGACGAACATATGTAACTATGTCTTACATCCGTCTCAAGAAGAAGTTCAAATGTTTATGTACCAAGTATAAAGTCTATACGTGTTTTGGTTAAGACGTAAGCGCAAGTTAACAGTTCAGTCAACATTTAAAACTGCAGCATGACTTCACACTGACGCCAGAACGCTTAGTGCCGTTTTGTAGGGTGAGCCAAATAGTGTTTGTATACCAAATTTAAAGTCTGTGCATGTTTTGGTTCAGGTGTAAGAGCCAGTTAACAGTTCGGTTACCATTTCGGTTAACAATTCAGTGTGACGTTACCTGACGTCAGAGGCCAAAACTTTGAGTGCCGCTTTGTCGGCTGTGCCAAGTAATGTTTGTGTATTAAATATGAAATCTGTACGTGTTTTGGTTAAGACGTAAGCATCATTTAACATTTCAGTTTACAGTTCGGTTAACAATTCAGTGTGAGGTCACCTGGCGTCAGATGTAGTACACTTAACGCAGCTTTGTAGGGCTTGCATTATTTTAATGTTATTGTATATATTAAATGTGATGACAACACAGCATTTTGAGTAATTTTAGATCAGTGACGCCTAATAAATTTCCATTATTTTTTTATTTATTTATTTATTTGATTGGTACTCAAGAATATTTCACTTATACGACGGCGGCCAGCATGGTGAGTGGAAACCCACGAGCATTGCTGGCAGTCTTTCCCACGTACGGCCAGAGAGGAATCCGGCATGAGCTGGACTTGAACTCAAATCGACCGCATTGGTGGGAGGCTCCTGGGTCATTACGTTGCGCTAGCGTGCTAACCAACTGAGCCACGGAGGCCTCTCAATTGCAATTAACCTTACTGCATTTTTTAAACCTAATTCTGCTCTAGCCATGGAGCTAGGGAGCGTGTAATTTGCTATTATTTATGCATTTACTTGAACAGTTAGAATAAAATCTGAACTGAAGTAAATTGATATTTCACCGGTTACGTGTCACCGTTTGCCAGCTATCACACTGTCATCGCTGCTCATTTCACTTGTACGACGGCGGCAAGCATTATGGTGGGAGGAAACCTGGCATAGCCCGGGGGAAACACACGACCATTCGCAGGTTGCTGACAGACCTGCCCACATACAGAGGAAGCCAGCATGAGTTGGACTTCAACTCACAGAAACCGCATTGGTGAGAGGCTTCTGGGTCAATACGCTGCGCTAGCGCGCTAAGCAACTGAGCCACGGAGGCCCCGTTTTTCTCTCTAAGCTGTACTTCTATCACACTGTCTTCGCTGCTCTGGCTCTTCTCTTTGTGCTGTTTATTTATATTGGCAAGTAGTTTGTCTACCATGTAAGAAATTTCTTCGTGTTTTAGTTAACGAGGAAGTGACAATTAAGAGTTCAGTTAACAGTTCGGTTAACAATTCAGACGCCAAAACTTTTGACACTGTTTTGTAGGGCTTGAAAAATAATGTTTGTGTAACATACATATATATATATATATATATATATATATATATATATATATATATATATATATATATATATATATATAGAGAGAGAGAGAGAGAGAGAGAGAGAGAGACACACACCCACACACACACACACACACACACATCATTCTCAGCAGCCAAATAAACTTATGTTTCATAAACTTGATAAATAAAGAATTGACCACAAATAACGCCCTAGGAACGGGCAACGTTGTGGAAGAGAAAGGCCTTTTTATTGTCACGAAATGCACAGAATATAAGAATCATTCATTTCTTATAGTAATATTCGGACCTAGTTAATGCCCTAAATTCCATAAAGCAATTTTAACTGCATGGTCAACGTCATAAAGTGTTAACCAATGATAATCACGTTTACAAACTGGAATTATTTTTATGCTAAAGGGCAAGCCATAACCCTTCTACTCAGAGTCACGAACTCGGCGATTCCTTTTCTGGCGAACGGTTTCACACGCTGTATTACTTCTGTGACAGCGAGTGTAACGCTGTCACGTAAACGTTTGTTTGTCCTCCACTGAGTTCGAGGTCTGAAAACACTACTTATTACATCTAATTGTGGATTTTAAAAAAGAAAGTTCAAGAAGACAACAAACCTCTGTGACAGGCAGCAATAGGTCAACAAAGAAAAAATTATACAGACGAAAAAGAACTTCTTGGTTAATAATAACTGGTGTGTTATTCCGTGATTTAGGGTAAAACTATTTTCAACAACAACAAAAAATCTTAAGAAATAAAAGATGCAGATATACCCTTTGAAGGGATGTTCTTTGCATAAAAATGCATTAAGACTGTATTAGTATTCATATTTCTTTAGACAGCACTAAGGTGCCGCAAGATCCGTCTTTAGAACAATCAGTTTGTGTGAAGTGAAACAGCAAATTTACAGAAATACTTCACCTTAGAATTTGGTTACTGTCAATTTTAAAGGAATGATTCAAAGCACTATTTACAAACATTATACAGCTAAAAGCAACTCAAAGGTAACTCAAAAGTAACAGATTTCATGAAAAAGAAGTGAACCTCATTCAGTATTTTGAGGACAGAAAAATTTTTTTTTGCTTTTAATCGTATTTAAATTATTCCAAATAAAATGTTCACAACTGACAGTAAGTCTGGTATATTATTACCATGGGATGTAGATGTTTGATAAAACAGGTGTATGATGATGATGTATGATGAAACAATGTATAAATTGTAAATTTACAATCACTACTGTTTTTTTTAAATAATTGATACATTTATGCATGATGTCTGAATTATAATTTAGATGTGTGCTTTTAGTATCGAACGTTAAGTTGTGAATAAATTTATGTCATGTTAATATCGATAATATTTTCAATTTTTTTTTACGAAAACACTTTAAATAAAATATTTATCTGCTGCATGGACAATCATGCATGTACATGTATGTATAGGGGGAACCGAATAAAAAACAACCTAGTATTGTTACAATTTAATTTGTTGCGATCAAAACATTCACAACTGACTAAATACAGTATGCATTGTATATTATTACCGTTACCATAAATCTATTTATTTGATTGGTGTTTTACTCCGTCCTCAAGAATATTTCATTTATACGACGGCGGTCAGAATTAAAATATCTTAAATAAAACATTTATCTGCTACACGGACATTCAAGCAGTTCATTCATGCATTTTAATGTATGTACCGGGGAACAAGATAAAAATCACATTAATGTAGTAACTTTACAATTTAATTAGTTTTAAAGAATGAATAACTATCTTTCACTCCAAAAATCTCACATACCAATACAAAGTTCAAATGTATGTGTATCTCAACAGGTGATTGTGGATTCTATTCTTGTCACTTTTGAAGTCTGAATGAATGAAGCAATTAACGGAGTCAAAATTGAGCAATGTCACAAATATTAAGAAAGGCATGCCGCAAATACATTGTGCATACATATAACTTATGTTATTTCTTTGCTCAGATAGAAAACATGTAATGCAGAAGTTAAACCAAAACAATTACTCTGAGACAATCCAGGGATTGAGCAAATCATGGACGAACTACAACGATGTAAAACTCAGTGTTTCACTCAGCTGGTTAATCAAAAACTGCTTTTCAGTGATGTTCATGTATTGTTAATTGTTCACGCCCTGATTTATCAGATAGTGATAATAATCATTCTAGTTGTGATCAAAGTGTGTAGTAAAGGCCCTCTGTTAGTCCAGAAACAACTTCAACCATTTGTAGGGATCACTAAATAAATCGGCTATTTATAGCCCTAAATCTGGCTTTTTTTGAACATAGTAATATATAAGTTTTTTGCAGACGGCGATTTAATGTCTCTAGTAATGTAGCAATTCTTATTTCCAGTGAGATTCCTATCAAGAATGTGATAAATTGTTTATTTCTTATATACTGAAATACATTAAAAATGCAGAGGTAAAAAGTGGAATTGATGCTAAACAATATATTATTTGGTGTTGACGGCTTATTGCATTCAAATTGCGCATGAGTAATGACAAGTGTTTACAATGCATGCCACACAACGCCTTCTCATGGGCACTAACAGTTTCTGAATAACAGCTTGTGGTATCCTACTTGTAGGACAAGTACGAGATCTCTAACGCTGGCGATTTAAGACCGCGTTGTCCCTTGTTAAGTCCCACAAGTGCTCGATGGACGTTAGATCGGGAGATAAGGCAGGCCATGTCGTAACATGTATATTATTCTGTGACAGGAAGTCCATAGAAGCACGTGCTGTTTGTGCTGTGACGTTGTCCTGTTGGAAAGTATTCAGCTGGTCCATGTTGGCGGAAACAGGGGACCACGTGACGTATTAAAATGGCGTCCCTGGAGTAAACTGCATTAACACGACCAGTGCATACATCACTTTTGTGATGAAAAGTGATACCGCCCCAAACCATCACGCTTCCGCCGTCCCACCGATCAAGTCTGCACAACACAATCATCAAGATAACGTTCACCACCGCCGTCAGCGTTCCTGAGACGAATTCGTCAGAGAAGAAAACGCCATGCCAGTGTCGAAGTAGCAATTGTCTGTTCTGTCCTTTGATGGTACAGTGGTATCATTCAAACCTTGCTGCTATGGCCCTTGTAGTTAGACCAACTTCAGTCAAGGCAATGGCGCGTTCCGGTTCCTCAGATGTTATTCACGGTACTGTATCTTCCATACTGTTCCACTGCTATAGCGATTTTGCGGATAGCCTTTGAATGTCTTCCCTTTATACCCCATTTCTGCACCCAAAAGTATACTCTTTGAATTTTTCGTGCTTTTCTTGTGTAAAAACGTGTTTTTCACTAGTGTGTCCTGATGCGTTTTGATGACGGCGCACACAAATTCTTATTCTTAAACTATCATGATATTTTTATGTATTCATGTGTCGGGTTAGCATATCTAAATCTACAAAGTTTACAACCACGTAACCAGACACGGATTTATTAAATAAAGACGTGTTGCTGTTGGTCGACGTTTTCACGTGCGTCTTTTCAACAAATCTGTCAGTGTTATACGATTTTATCAATAGTAAGCTTTCCTCGTGAAAGTTCTTTGTCACTTGCAGTTGTCTTCTTTGACTTCCTTAGCGATTTCTCAAATTTATTGCCATTGTGTTTTGTAAAACTGATGATATCACCCGACAAATACTCGCCTTCACTGGCTCCACCTCAGACTGCTACGAAATTCCAGTGCAAACTTGGTCAGGGGGTGCACATATACACAACTGCGGGAATGATCTTCGCAGAAAATTAAAAGGCTGCTTTTTGCAGATAGTTTTTCTAGGTGTAAATAATATCTTTTCGAATAAAACGGTACATTTGTTTTACTTCACCTGTAAGTATTAGTCATCAAGAGGCTTATTTTGTGTGGCCTGTGTTGTGTTTCGTAATGTTCATGCCTCATTTTCAAACGGTAAAAAAGCTTCTGATCTTATAGATTTTTAGGACTATGAAAAAGGTAGCGAAACTCGTGGTGTTTAAATCTGATCTGGTTGTGTTTAAACGACTTAAAATGTGAAAAGTTTCCGTAGTGTGAGAAAAGATTATACATCTCTCGACCCTGTTACTGGGGGTATCACTCGTCTATTAAAGGAAAAGACATCTAAAGATCAAAGTAGGCATCACTAAATAGACCACATTAAACTATGTATAAATATACTTCTATTTATTTTTAAAAAATTTTGTGAAAAGAGTTAAATGCGCTCAAAGATTTGAATTCTAAGGTAGGTTTATGGACCATACTATCAGAGGGTAGGAACTCTGGGAGTTTTTCCAACTCTAATCACAACACTGAATGTTGGAATAACTCTTTTTACCTATGAGTAAAAGATTACGGATAGAAGATTCCCCAAAATTCCTTCCTTCTGGTGAACAACAGCGAAAAAAGGTGATGTGACGTCAGAGTTCTTAGATACCGGCAGTTTGGCTCATAAAGCCCACACTCTTAAAAAAGTCTAAAAAAAATCTAAATGAAAGTATTCTTACGCACAGTTTTCAGTTGTTTGTATGATGAAGATTACTTCATATTTTAGCTTTCTTCTACTTTAATGGTCTCGATTGATATCCATCGTAACACAGGGCCTTTATTTGTATAACCTGTGTTTACACAATATAGATAAAGGTAGGAACTCACATTTACCTGTATGTATGACACACTACTGGCATACAGTTGTGCATCATTTTGTTACCGAAATAACACCTAAAACTACAATTTCGCATGAAAAGCTTAACTGACCCTCACATTCAGGTATACAACGCAACAAAATTATGTGAAAAACAAAGAGAACAAAAATGAAATTAAAATAACTACACTATACATAGTGTACATGCCTACACTTTATGCCGTGAACGGTGCATATTTGTTAGTATCAACATAAAAGTCAAAGGTTATGGGCATTCTATACCCATAAAAGAAACGCTTTTGGAAATACATTCTGCTTTGCCAGAGAAATGTAGGCCGATGTAGAATCAAGATTATTTCCTTTTCCATCTGTACGCTTTGGCGAAAATATAAATGATATTTTCATTTCACTGATTCTAATTAGACCTTTGAAAAACGCCGCCATTATATGTTTTGCTGCAATGTTATAAGCAAAAAGAAGGGAGAAATGTTATCAGGTTGTTCTTTCAAGCTAAAGTTTTCAGCCACATTCTGACTCGGATCTAATAAAAGTTATTTCCCTTTTTCCAAGAAGGCCTGGAAAACCAACTAGTGGGCGAGGCTAACTCTCTGATGACGATCGACCCGTCAACCAATCTGGTCTCTCCTCACTGTATCATATGTGGGGTCAAACTGAACTACAGCTCCTGTGATTGGCTGCTGGGTTTCGCTCAAAGTCTGACAATAAAACCTAACCTAATGTCAGTATGCTAATACACTTTTGAAAAAGAAAACCTTGTCGATTTGGTTATCTATTTTCACATTAGGCATAAAATTAAATAAAATGCAACAACAATATGGGTTCTTAATCGCTTATAACGGCCGGACCCAATAACGAAAAAGGAAAATAGCATTTACAGAACACGTGATATTTGGTTTTTACGAATAAGTGTCGTTCATTGCTATTTATGAGAAAATCAACCTCTGTTGGGACTTTTATCACACACTTCGCAAATTTATTCTGATGACACAGACACATAATATACTGACTCGCTTTAAAAACGCACCAACATGAATCTATGAAAATATCATGATAGTTTGAGAATAACAACGGAAATAATGGTTAATGGTGCTCCAAAGGTATTGTCACGTTTGATAGCCTTTGTGTGAGTCGTCACCAAAACGCAAAAGGGAACAGGACTGAAAAGCACGTTTTTACACAATAAAAGCACAACAATTTCAAATAGACATTACCTTTGGGTGCAGAAATGGGGTATAAAGGGAAGACATTCAAAGGCTATCCGCACAATCCGTGTAGCGGGAACACGTGAGGATCGGGAATGAGCCATTGCGTTGACTGAAGCTGGCCTGACTACAAGGGTCATAGCAGCAAGGTTTGGATGTCACCACAGTGCCATCACAAGACAGAACAGACAACTGCTACTTCGACACTGGCATAGCGTTCTCTGGCCTGTGGTGGTGAACGTTATCTTGATTGTGTGATCGGCGTGGTGGTGGAAGTGTGATGGTATGGGAGAGTATCACTTTTCATCACCTGTATCATTGGTCGTGTTAATGCAGTTTACTACAGAGACGCCATTTTAAGACATCGCGTTGTCCTCCGTTTCCGTCAACTGGGCTAGCTGCAACAGGACAATACCAGAGCACATACAGCATGTGCTTCTATGGATTTCCTGATCCAGAATAATGTACAACAGACAATGATATGACCTGCCTTATCTCCCAATCAATCTCCCATCGAGCGCGAATCGGACGTCAACCCCAAATCGCCAACGTTAGAGATCCAGAGTTTGTCCTAGGCTACAACATGAGTGACGTAGGATCCCACAAGCTGTTATCCAGAGACTGTTAGTGTCCACGAGAAGGTGTTATGTGGCATGCATTGCAAACAGGGGTGATCCCATCGGACCTCTTGTATGTTCCACTTCCTGTGTATTAAAATTGTGCACTTCCAACGCCACTTGTTATTACTAATGCATATATGACTTATCCGAGTGTGAATGTAATACACCGCCAACACCAAATAAAATTTGGATTAGCATCAGTTCCACATTTTACCTCTGGTGCGTTTTTAATGCTTTGTCGACATTCACCGATGATTAAAGTACCAGCAACTCATCAGCAGTGCCAGGATTGTTGAAGTTGTGCACAGATTTACTCAATTTTGTATCTATATGCCAAAGTGTGAGACCTGTACATATTTGCAGTAACACATTTGGAAGATTTCAGACAATAAAGGTTGTACGCGGTACATTTACTTTTCAACATTGAGCCTTTTTATTATTATGACTTCTGAAGAATTAAAATGACACAGTGAAAACTTAGGCGAATGTCTTTACTTGATCAGTGGTTTCCTCCAAACATAAGCCTGGCAGGTGAGGTATAATTGAATCCTTCCTGAATGAGGCATACAACACCGGTCAAATATATAATTGGCTAGTCTTTTTTTTGTCTTGTGATAAAAATCATGGTACATGTGGAATTCATAAGACGTACCAGTAGATCAGATGCTGAACGCAAGTCAAGTGACATTCCATTCTTTGCCGCTTTAATCGTTTTTCTCACTGATTATTCATAAATCTGGTCAGCTATTTATAGATGAAGGCCAAAGGAATCTCTGACTACCGTGATAACTGCACTTCTACGACTATCATCACTGTCAGAAACACTCGTCCTTGTCTTGAACTTATCGAGCACAGAAAGAAAAAAATAACAACGAAGCAAGAAACGCATACCTAACCAGAAAGAAGGAATTATTCTCCTGTGTAACCGAGGTGCACACTCTTAAAGAAGAAGAAAACTTAAATATTAAACAAATACCATTGAAAAGAGTATGCATTTCTTCGCAGGTGCATGCCATAAAAAGTTCTAATATGTACCTCAAGTTGATAACTTATAAATAAAGTCAGCGCCAAAATCCGCTGTGGGCGACTCCATTTTGCCTAAGAACTAGTCCTGAAGTCTTCTGTGTTAGGAGGAGAATTGCCGTTGGAAACCGCCAATGTGCAGTTCGTACATTTCGGGTAGAGCTCTTCTTCCCAGGAGGTAGCGAAAAGTACAGTTCGTTTTCCGATTAACGATCGGGACACCGGAATGTTGGACGTAGGTTCCGAGTTTACACGAACAAGCCGGCAGTTTTAACGACTCTCATTGGAACAGAGGCAACACACCCCCAGTATAAATTACAGGGTTTTAAAGATGGAGGACGCGATGGACTCAGCGATTTATGCCAGCTTTGCCGTTTTCAGGCTGTACGTGTGTGGCGAGGAAAAATCGCAAAATTATGCAGCAGGCAGCACCAGATAGAAAAAAATGTGCTCTTTTCAGCCTGTAGTTTCACAATTTTAAGTTTTCGTCTCCTTTAACATACGTATAATATCATTGTAACGCTTCTGACGGGAGAATTCACTTCCGCTTTTTAGAGGATAATGTGTCAGCAAATGAAAACAATATTCCTAATCGTCGTGCGATCAGGGGAGGATTAGTAGCATAGGCCACTCACACTATTAATGAATATTTATGACAAAGGTAATCCATCAGTATGTATCCATATGGAAATGTCAAGCCGATGTTTTAGGGAAATCTATACAAAATTTAAACGGCAGCAGAATGCACAGATTCTAAAGAATCCGTTTCCCCAAGCAAACATTGTTTTTGTCCGTTTCTCATGGGTAAAACTGCCGTGTTCTCGGATATCATCATCCCCGATGTGGCTTCCCTGTCGGCGTTCAACTCCCTCACTTGGAACTTTCGGTTCACATGCGGAGACACGAGGCTCTTTAGAGAAGAACTTCGAGGAGAGGGACTCTTTTTCGGGGAAGAAGATTCGATGGAATTCACTTCCCATTTTAAAGACGTTAAGCGAGTGAATCGACTAGACTGCCCCGTGAGCGATCCCCGGCCCTCCAGAATTGGCATTTCAATGGAATCACCGTCTTTCCTGGATTTGGATTGTCCCGTTGGCTGCGTGGTGAACTGGGTCGATTTCCGTTGTGGTTTTAAGGATTTACAAGGTATGATATGATAGAGAAGATTTCCACTGAATGCCAGGTATATCCATGGGTTACAACAACTGTTAAGACTTGCCAGCAGCATCATGATGACGGCGTACTCTGCAAAGACAGTAGTAATAACGGCTGAGTTAGTACTATTTAAAGTAGAGCAGTTAGAATAAACACCTAACTGAGACAAACTGACATGAAACCAGATTTCATCGATTACGTGTGGTCATTTCGTTGCTTCTCAAGCTTTACTTCCTGTACTGTAGTCTTTTCTGTTGTATTGCAGATATGCTGGGTTTATGCTACGACATTCTCATAATGATACAAATCAGCAACCGGTGGTTTGGGAGTTTCATTCAGCCATCCAAAATTATCGCCTTCAATAGTTACTGGTAACTCAGTATAGATGCACTGTTCCATCTACTGATAAATGTGAATAAAAGAGAAGTAATGGAAAACAGGTATCAATCGGAAATCACCCAATGACCAACAAATATTTGCCCAATGTCTTCTACACCGACGTCTTTCCCGTCCAGTTAACAAGTCGCCGTAATCCTTGTAATGCGATGATATCCAGTAAATGTATCAATCTATACACTCGTGTGGTCTGTCGGCAACCTGCGGATGGTCGTGGGTTTCCCCCGGGCTCTGCCCGGTTTCCACCCACCATAATGCTGGCTGCCGTTGTATAAGTGAAATATTCTTGAGTACGGCGTAAAACACCAATGAAATAAATAAATAAATAAATAAATAAATAAATAAATAAATAAATAAATAAATAAATAAATAAATAAATAAATAAATCAATCAATAAATAAATAAATATACACTCATATGAATATAATCGAGTATTTATATACGTAAGTGTTTTACGTAATTCTAATTGAGCAGAAATTGCAACTTTTCGCAATTCGAGAAGATGACCTTTTGTTGAGA
The DNA here is from genome assembly GCF_032854445.1 of Liolophura sinensis. Lineage (NCBI taxonomy): Eukaryota > Metazoa > Mollusca > Polyplacophora > Chitonida > Chitonidae > Liolophura > Liolophura sinensis. Next base: position 13,962,088 of record NC_088298.1, on the reverse strand, counting down.
TATAATTTCGTGTCATGAAATTATCAACGTACGGTATGACATACATCTGACTGTCAAACAAGAGTTCATTGCTTGATTTTCCCCTCATGTCCTGATTCAAAGGGGGATAACTCCCAAAGACAAAAGACTATTTCTCTTGTCAAATTCATTGGTTTTCAGGAATTATAGACAGAAAACTGAACCTGTCTCCCACAGGGATCTTGTACGATTACTTCAAGAACGAATGCTCTAAAACTGATGTTAAAATGCTTAATTTCAGTTTACTTTACTCCAAGTATTTCAGATATAGGTTCATATGTACACCCATGCTAACAAAACCCACGTATTTTTTGTTAATTACAGCTGCTTCCTTCAAAAAACAAAACAAAACAAATGTATGTAATGTTTAAAATTGTTATTACTCGACCCGGGTTTGTTTCCGGGTCTCCCGACTTCGAGGCGCACACTCTAACCATTAAGCCACCGAAGCGGTTTTCTTTCTTCGAAGCAAATGCATCTAAGTTCTGATTCATTCCTTGACACAACATTATACACCAGAAATAAACAGTGCTATGAACGGTAATGTCCCTTTATCGAAAGGAACAGGCAGAGGAAAACCACTCTGCTATCACTCATTACCGGTGACATTAAAAGCGGTCGAACAACCAATGCAGCGTATGTTGTTGTCATTTCGCCACTAATTTCTGTCATGCCTGTGTTGCTTTAAAATGACCGTCCCAAGGATAACCTTTGACAAGTCTATGTGCAGGGAGTTATTTTTTGTTCTAGTAGTTTTCTATGTCTACTGTGAAATAAATTTATTCCATTCACGGCATATTTGTAACTACAGATACATCCCATGTTTTTTTTAACTCCTATCATCGTCAGCAACTATGGTGCCGGTCGTGGAATCTGATTGGGCCATGAGTCGTGCATATTTATGAAGGAAAGTTCAGGGCTTTGAAGAGGCTGAGTAAATCAGGGGAGATCATGTTGGACATCGCTAGCTTGATTAAATGAAGAATGGCCAAGTAATTTAACCTGATCTGTGTCGCTTTACTTATGGGCAAGGAGTTTAGATGGGTGAGGACAAAAACGTGTGCACCATGAGATATTTATTTATTTATTTATTTGATTGGTGTTTTACGCCGAACTCAAGAATATTTCACTTATACGACGGCGGCCAGCATCATGGTGGGTGGAAAAAGAGCAGAGCCCGGGGGAAACCTACGACCCTCCGCAGGTTGCTAACAGACCTTCCCTCGTATGGCCGGAGAGGAAGCCAGCATTAGCTGAACTTGAACCCACGGCGACCTCATTGGTGTGAGACTCCTGGGTCATTACGCTGCCCTTGCGCGCTAACCAACTGAGCCACGGAGGCCTCTCACCATGAGATATTCGCCAACTTTGCAGTGGGCCCTTTAGAGTCGTTTTTAGGAGCGCCTTCATGAGTCTGAACTGGGAGGACCAGTTCAAGATTGAGCCATTTTCCACCCAAATATTATGTACCACCCGAGTTTCTGCATCTTAGAACCGAGCTGTTGCTGTCGATATTCTTGTGTTACTCCGATGTTATATTATGGTTCATCCGGTACCTCATAAGATGCGATTATTTTCTCTGCCTTTACCTAATTCCCCCACGCATGAATCTGACCTGCTTCATCTAAGAGAAATATTCTTGAGTACGTCGAAAAACACCGTAACTATGCAATGATGTGTTGGTAAAATTGACCACAAAATATGGACCAGAGCGGCCTAGCCGTGCTGTCTCTACCACTTACGCTTTTCAGCGACGGATTCGTCGTACAGCCACCATAACTGAGAAATGAAAAACGGCGACCAGCAGATAACGTAGGCCAAAATGACAACGAAAGTCAACTTGATTGTTTTGATTTTCGCACGTGAGAATCCCCTGCATGAATGGCTTCTGGGATGGACATCTTTCCTGTGGACACGGTTGGAAATTTCAGCAGCAGAATTCAACGTGCTTGCCGTACTTTTGTACTGTACCTCGTGGATGACTTTGGCAGGGTGGCTGGCGGACTTTTGTTGTCTGGAGCGCAACCATACCGTGTAGCAAATTGAGCCATATGCAAACGTCAAAATGAGTAAAGGAACGATGTACACGGCTGCCGTAAACCACGTGACGTAAACGTTAACCAACCAAAAGGGGTCGAAGTTTGCCAAGCAATCCATTTCGCCGGTAACTGTACGTCCATAGTGGAACAAGAATAATTGCGGCGTACTCAGAGTGAAAGCAATAAAATAAGCTCCAACAACCATCAAGTGCACTCGCCTAGCAGTCCATGAGTGGTTCGACAACGGGAAGCAGATTGCCCTGTAGCGATCCACTGCCGTCATGACTAACACATATGTAGAGAGATATATTACTACGACTTGCATGTACTTTACAAATCGACACAAAGAGTCGTTTCCTTGAAATCGGAATGTGATATCATTAAGCATCTGAGGCAAGACGTTAAAGATGGCGACCAGTAGGTCCGCAATGCTGAGGTGCATAATGAATATATGCATCCGAGACACATTCGTTCGTTTTCTGCTCAGAGCTAAGAGGACACAAGTATTGCCGAAAATTGCCAGCACCAAAATAATTGCCAGTACCGCAATTTCTATTTTGGCCAACTCTTCATCCCTTGTCTTGTGTTTTGTGACGTTCTTCAACGTGTTATTCAGCCACGTGCTTCCATTCCACCAGTGAACATCTTTCTGCCAAACGACATCTGATGGTGAGTATGTTACGTCCATTCTAATAGGTTAGCGACAAATAACCCCTTCTCTTTATCTAAAGTAGCGGGGTTTGTTGGCTTCTCAGCCGCATTCCTCTTGCGTCTAATTGCACCATTCTATCCCACAGAGCAATGTTTTTCATCGGGAAATGTTTCCCCCTTGCTGATATCCTCACAAGGCATTTCGAAACTGAAATATAGAACAGAAAATCATGAAAGCAAGACAACGGACAAAAAATATAATCGTAAGTGTTCATTCTCCAGTACTTCATCTTTTCTTTCATAAGAATTAACTTTCTTCATTTCAGTGGTGAAATTCTCCCCATTCAAATTTTAAAGATGCTAAGAGCGAAAGAGTTTCGACTCACTGTAAGGCACATCGATGGTGATTGATAGCTCCCAAACTTCGTTCTGAATAACACTATTAACGGCATTTACATTAACAAAAATGGCTTCTTGACAGATAAGCTCGACAGAATCGCCCAACGCACACATGATAACATTAGGCGGAGAATTATCCAGGGCATTTGTTTACGGCATTCGTTTATTTATTACATCTGTGTTTTACGCCGTACCGGTACTCAAGAATATTTCACTTATATGATCGCGACAAACGTTACAGTGGAAGGAAACCGGTCAGATCCCAGGCAGACCAGGGGTGAAACCCACGAACATACGCGGGTTGCTGCCAGACATTCCCATGTACAACGGTAGACTCGTCGCGACCGCAGTGTTGAGTCTCCAGAGGTATTGTGCCACGTCAGTTCGCTAGCTACTCTGCCCCGGAGACCCCTCCATGTCATTTCCTCGGAGCCTAGTGAGTCCGGTTAGGGTGAGCTCGAATCCATCTAAAACCTGTATATTCAAAATGTTGCATTACTCTGAGTTTTATTTTTTTAACTGAAATCTATTAGTGTGTCACTACATTTCAGAAAATGCTCCTCGTTATAAGCGATATAATAAATCAATGCCGGAGGAATGAAGTTATCTGGAGTTTTATCTTTAAGGAGATGTTTTGTATTATTTTATAATATCTATGCATTTATAGCTATGTGTGTTTACTTGTGTAAAACAAAGTTAGAATACAACCACATCCAGTATGTATTTGTCGGTTTTTCACTAAAAACAGGAGGGAACTCGAGCTGTTCTTATTCAATACATTTGTAATTTTAAAACACCTCTATATCCCTCACTTGAGTATGTGTATGTTTCACTGAGATTTAACGTTTGTTTCAGCATTAATTCGGTCATATGGCTGTGATATCTTAAGGGCGTTCAGCTTACAGCATTGCCTCACTGAAATGCCATAGGAAAACGATTCACACAATGCCCAACCTACGTGATATGAGGAAAATGCTCAGCTAAGTACCAGTCAAATATCAGAAAAGAACAGCCCCAGAAATACGCTCTGCATTATTTCAGCTTATTATGAAAAATATTTCTGAAAAACTTCTGTTTTTTATCACTAGGAAGCAAATTAACTCCATGTTATGAGGAAGACGCGGTAATTGTGTGAAAACAGAGGCTTCAAATGCCTCCAAACTTTAATGTGTAAAAATAATCCTCATTTCAGGCAATTTGGAAGAATTCTCGCGTGAGGCAAAATCATTATAAAGCAACATTTATAATAATATCGCCTCGAGTCTACTAATTACCACCATATTTAATAATGGAAAAATAAATGACTGAGCAACCGCAAATACAATAATATGCTACTTACGAAACCTAGTTCTTTGTCGTTATGTCAGGCTGAATAATGCTGTAATTTCTGTTTACGTGAAACCCCCGAAGTCTGTTCATGCAGAGTTTTATTAAGTCACAATTACAATTTGACAGTTTTTATTTAACGCTTATATTCAGATGGGTCTTGTAGCAACCTACGGATGGGCGTAGGTTCCCCCGGGCTGTGTCCGGTTTCCTCCCACCAAAATCCTCGCTACGAAAAAAGATATGCCAGATATTGTTGCGCTTTTTCAGTAATTGAATCAAAGCAATTCGAATGACACAAGTACAGTCCTATTTCAACTTCTCTCTCATTCTCCGGCCGTATTAGTGTCAATCAACTTGTAAAACGAACACCACTATCAAATCCCAAATCAAGCGAATTCTGTCCCATGTCATTAGTTTCATGTCTGAATGAATAAAAAAAATGATTTGCCACAGCACTCTAATTTACGTTTGCAACAACATTTTTTTCCGATCGGAAATAGAGAGACCGTAACACATTTCCTTTATCCGAGAAGAACAAAGTATACATATAATACGTATGGTAACCATAGTGTCATTTTTAAGCAGCCACTTTCAGACAATGGTCACCAAATGACATGCCTCGCTTGCTACTGTTATCGTTGTCCGATACTTCGTTAATGGACACGACAATTATGTTTATATCTGTCAACTTCCGTACAAAAACTTTGTCGTCTAAAATTGTTCAAGAATGCCAATTATCCATAGAAGGCTATAATTCGGTCTGGACCAAATCACTGCCATGGTGTTACAGCTATTAAACAAATTAATTTCAAACGATCATGGAATGCTCATAGCCTAATTAATGTACATTGCACATTATCTTCTATCCCCATAGAAGCTGAAAAGAATTGTTACGGAAATGAATGCAGACAACCCTCCGTAGACGGAGGACAAAAGATGACTGCTTCTTAAGAGTAAGTGAAGTATCAAAGCTGATAAAATTGTCATCTATTAGACAAAAACAACCGAACATTTCTCAAGAAACATCTATCTGTAACATCCAGTTATAGTCATCCATTAAATAAGAGAAAGCGTGTTACCTGAACGAAGTATTTCAAAGTATTCAGGGATGCCCGAAAAGCAGCTGTTTTCAACTTGTCCATGTGATATTTGTCGTAATTAAAGGCACCGAAATTTGGTCGGTATGACAGCAGCCAACACTAACTTGAACTGTATTACCAAAGGGAGAACGTACCGGAAAGGCCATGGCTCAATACGTCATGCTGAACGTGACGCTTATCAGCGCGGACCTGTGCGAGAGCAGCTTCCGAGCAGATTAACCATCGTGCGCTGAACATGCGTGACACAAATAATTAAGCGAACTTTTGTCCTGAGGTTATTTTTTTTCCACTCCCGGTGCGAGAGCTAAATAGAGCCAATGAGAAAACCGGCACATAGAAGATGATCAATTAACTGTACCGCGAGTAAAAAGGAACGGGAGGTATATTTAGGACGGGAGGGGAGTGTGCGCACGAGTGTATGCTTGCATGTGTGTTTGTGCGTGGGGGTTGAGTGCGTGTGTGTGCAGTGTGGGGGTGTGGGGGTGTGGGTGTGGGTGTGGGTGTGAGTGTGTGTGGCCATTACATATTATAAAAAAAAATATGCCAAAAATAATGGCACATTGTGACTTAGCCATGAAAAAATAATTTTATTTATTTTTTTCACAAAATGTTACCCAAAAATGTCGGCACTGTATGACCAAACAAATTTTATCATTGGATAGGATACTAACAAATTAGTTCATTACTTAAGATAGTTTCCCACTAAGAATTATCACCTTATATCACGGCATATAAAATTGTTGTTATATCATTCCGGCCAACCGTTCACACAAAAGTTTCACAGAACGAACAAAGAAAGATAACAATCACCTCAGAGCGAGAAAGTCAACTAGAAAACTGAATTTCGGAATAGATAAAGTATTTACATAATTGAGAAGTTACTAATAAGGTATTTAGGAAACGTTCATGTGTTACTCAGCAGTGTGAGACAATCCTAAAATTAAGATTTCATAACCTTTAAGATTTTTACCCGTTCTTGATATTTGAAAGTTAGTTTTTCAAACCAGCTAGATGTATCAGTTTGTTTCTTTACGTTTTGAGCTCTCCCTCTTTGTCATCTGGAAATGGGTGCATCACGGAGTGAATAAATAATACGTGTATATTATCACACTGAGCATTCAATCATCAGTAAAACAAACAGTGTTGGCCGTTTTTGCTGGAAGCGCTGTCCAATTAAAGCGCGGACCACGGAGAAACCTTCTGGTGTTTTATGAATCTTTCAAAGCTAGTATTCTAGTATACATCAGTCCAGTGAATTTTGTTTCACACATGGATGAACTTTCTCAGGAAGTGGATACCATGTGAAAGGACAAATCCGGACAACATCTGCCGGCTGTCCAAAATGGAATCCAGTTCGTGACATTGTCAAGGTTTTAATTTTGCAGACAGATAATTAGATTGGGCAAATCGATGGTAACGATTAGTTTTTATTAGAATTTCTGAAGATGGACTGTCTAGACTTACACATGAGAACTGTTCAGCGAACCTTCCGGACATATTTCCAGGCGTTTTAATTTGCCCTACTTTATTGATGTATGTTCATTTATTGACCTACACTCGTACAGCGCATTACACACATTAGCTATACCTGGCAATTGATACTACATCTCACCAGTATAAAAGATTGTTGGGGCCTCCGTGGCTCAGTTTGTTAGCGCGCTAGCGCAGCTTAATGACCCTGGGGTCTCTCACCAATGCGGTCGCTGTGAATTCAAGTCCAGCTCATGCTGGCTTCCTCTCCGGTCGTACGTGGGAAGGTCTTACAGCAACCTGCGGAAGATCGTGGGTTTCCCCCGGGGCTCTGCACGGTTTCCACCCACCATAATGCTGACCGCCGTCGTATAAGTGAAATATTCTTAAGTTCGGCGTAAAACACCAATCAAATAAATAAATAAATAAATAAAAGATTGTCACATGAAGACTAAAACTTCACCAATATGAGGACAATGTGACAAATGGTTTCACTTAACCAGTAAGATTCGGCTTCACGGTAATTTATCTGAGGTTTTAGTTTCACTGTTCATGTAAATGCTTCGATACTTGCAACTTATATGCTCTGCTGACAGCCATGAAGCTAATCGCTGTTGTACAAGTGAAAAATGCCTTATTTCTCAACAAAACACTTTTATCATTTTTAAAACGACGTTACCACATACCTCACTATAGGGAAAGGTATGTTTCTTGCTGTTCCTAAGGCATTATTTGCTGTAAAAATATACCAGGGATTTGATGCAACGATCACAAATGTTTGGATATTTGGAAGAAAATCAGTCAGTTGGGTTCATACATATTGCTGTAATTCATGACAACGTGAATTCTATTTTTGATTAATAAGTGGTAAGGTCTGTCAACAACCTGCGGATGGTCGTGGGTTTCCCCCGGTTTCCTCCCACCATAATGCTGCCCGCGGTCGTATAAGTGAAATATTCTTGAGTACGGCATAAAACACCAATCAAATAAAAAAATATTTCTGATTAGTGTTTAATGCCATGGTCAAGATTTGTTTTGAACAACCAAGTCCAGGTTTATGGGTGGAGTAAACCATCTACCTTTGCCAGGTATCATAAAAGCTCCTGATTTAAAGTCGCAACTGAAGCAGCGAGAGCCACAAAGGGTCAAGGAGAGCCGAAGCGAAGGGCTTTAAACATGTCAGCCAGCAAAGTTTCTGGCCGAGCTCAGGCAAAGTGAGTGTAGTTTTGAAATGCATAATTGGAAGGCTATGACCTATATGCAATCGTACACCCAACGTATACTCGACATTGCGAACTGTAGAACCGAGATTAATCCCGGGCTGGGGAATATCTTAGATCTTAAACTCGGGAATTTTGGCATTTCATTCCTTGTTGCTTAGCGTAAGGCGATAGACCAAGAACTGATCGGCCCAGTGAAAGTATAGCTTGTCGCCACTGTGACTGGCCTGTTGCAAGGAGAGATCGAAAGATGTGAAAGTTAAGCTTGGTAGCAATATGTTGCAATATATTTGCTATATTAGGCGGTTCTTATAGCATTTACAAAGAAGTGTGGTGAAACAGTCGTGAAGTGGCATGTATCATAACTTTAGGAGTTGTACACACACAAGTAATTAATCGATATCAAATACTGACAAGTATAGTACTGAGTTAATAAAATATTGTCAAATATTATTGATATGCCAAGCGGCTATAATTAAATATCTGGAGATGTTCACAGTCATTGCAGCCTGAATTTCCTGACATAGACCTGTCAAAAGACATATTAAACTCTACACATGAACAATTTTTATCGACAAGAGTGGAGATAAGAAAAGTAGATTTTGTTTACCCAGCATCTAGTATGAAGGTACTCTATTTGCGGTTATTGTCTACAGCTGGATGGTTAATTGCTATAAAATCTCCTTACATTTAAGTTTCTGATAAGCTAGAAACGGGACATCGTCTAATTTCGCTCTCAGCTCATGCTGGCTCCCTCTTCGGCCGTACGTGGGAAGGTCTGCCAGCAACCAGCGGATGGTCGTGTGTTTCCCCCGGGCTCTGTCCGGTTTCCGCCCACCATAATGCTGGCCGCCGTGGCGTAAGTGAAATATTCTTGAGTACGGCGTAAACCACCAATCAAATGAATGAATGAAACTCGACTTATGAGGAGAGACAGCGGCGTTAACCTGTCGTTTGCTAGGGCGGAATGAGGTCTGTTGTGCACTATCGGAGACATAAAAATACTTGGGCTTGTCCATGCAGAGAACCCCAATTGGGTTTGAGGGTTTCAAAATCTTGTATTTTACACCATTAAACAGCTAAAAAAATGTAACTGACGTAAATAGCAAACTTCGAACAATTCATTTAGCACTGCTGTTGTCAGATAATTTTCAAAATGTTGGCAGGAATTAGTCGATAGCTGTATAACATTTATGTCATAGCCAGGGTAATTTAGACTAGGATGATCAAATACAGATTTGCATATTTTATTGGAAATTTTACGTCAGCATACACATTAACAAGGAGTCAAACTATTTCATATTTTGAGTATGTTTTAATATGGATTCCCTAACAGATTTCATTTATCTTATTTATTTATTTGATTGGTGTTTTACGCCGTGCTCAAGCTTATACCACTTATACCACCCACGACGATCCGCAGATTGCTGGACGACCTTCCCACTTAGGGCCGAAGAGGAACCCAGCATGATGTGGACTTGAACTCACAAAGGCCACATTGGTGAGAGGCTGCTGGATCATTGCGGCGTGCTGGCAAGCTGACCACCCCGGCCACGGAGCACACCCCTCCCCCAGCCAACCCCCCGCCTCACAGAATTAGTCAGATTTATATGACTTGTCTTTTTCAACTCTCCTTCGCAATGTTGGTGTTAATCCAGAATCATTATATCAGTCCAATCATACTTACTTTGAAAACCTTTCCACAATTCCGATTGGCTCTGGGGATTGTACAACCCTACCTTTTTTTTTAAAGTTAGCGACAGTTCTCGCCAATTTGAGAGAGCTGTGTGACGGGATGCTCTTCCAATTTTGTGAAAGACAATTTGAAGAGCTTAGATCATCAGCAGCATGGGACAGTACCCACGACAAAACACGGGGCAGATATCATGGGGCAAATGGAAGAGTTACTAATTGATGCTGATCTAAGACCTGGTTTATCCATCCCTTGAATATTTGGCCTAATACTGGATTAGTTCTAGTTTGATGTTTGCAGTATTCTTTTTTGTGGCGCAATCATGTTTAAAGGAGAAGAAAACATAAAAAGTTACTGAAATCAAATGAAAGAGCGTCAAAACTTATTCGCACATATGGTCGTTAATATTTTTTTTGATATTTTTTTTAGGACAAAAGGGTATTTGAGAATGTTTTTGTATGGTGGGTAGTTGGGATGACTTTGGCACTTATTGTCCTTGTATGATAATGTTCTAAATAAGGATGTGATGCATGTCTAATGAATTAATTTGAATGTAAATTTGCAGCTTATATCGAAACATATGCATTTTATCTGAATTATGATAATATTTATGAATATATTAAAAATGATGACCAAAATCCGGGTTTAACACATTTGTTAGTTGAAAAGTCCAAATTCTAGTCCAAAAATATTGATTAAACCTGTGTTACATCCTCATTTATAACATTATTACACAAAAACTATATATACCAAAAGCTGGTCCCAAATACCCATCATACAAAAACTATTATCTAATGTCTTTTTCTCTTTAAGAAAAATCCGAAAAAGAAATATTGAAGACCACATTAACAACTAACTATTCGCACTCTTTCATCTGAACTTTCCGTAAGTTTTATGTTTTCTCCACCTATAAGGGTCTACTGATTCCTGTTCATGTACGACGACACCAAAAGAGTGAAGCGCACCAACACATACATAGCCAGTGACTTGTTTTTAACAAGTTGACACATATCCCCATTGAAAAACCGGTTGTTGTTTGGTGGACCGCATGAATAGCAGTATGATTTAATGACTGATTACTTAAGCCTTCATGCATTTCTGCTAGGATACACCATAATATATAGATTTTTTTTTTTTTTTTTTTTTTTTTGATTGGTGTTTTACGCCGTACTCAAGAATATTTCACTTATACGACGGCGGCCAGCATTATGGTGGGTGGAAACCGGGCAGAGCCCGGGGGAAACCCACGACCATCCGCAGGTTGCTGACAGACCTTCTCACGTACGGCCGGAGAGGAAGCCAGCATGAGCTGGACTTGAACTCACAGCGACCGCATTGGTGAGAGACTCCTGGGTCATTACGCTGCGCTAGCGCTTTAACCGACTAATATATAGAGGTAAGCGACATTAGTAACTGGGATGTTAGTGTCAAATAAAAGCCTTGTGACTTGTAGTATATGAAACGAACAGTCTCTGTTTGTAGCACAAGCTTTACGTATTATTCTTTTCATTATCACAAACGTGGTTGCGTCTCTTTTTACAGAGAAACGTACTTTGAAATGTTTTATTCGTGCTCTCCAGCTATTGCGCTTGACACCGGACAGCCACTTCACATTCTAAATGTTTCGATTTAAGTATCTATGTCAGGGTGTTGTGTGAGAGCCGCCTCAGGGCACTGAATGGTATAGCGTTCGTTCTTGGAGAAAATTACAGTGGGCGACAGAAAAGGCGTTGTGGGTAATAAGAGGATAATAAAAGAATAACCATAATATATGTAATAATACAACATATTGTCAAAAGAATTTCTGATTTTTCAGAACATCTTCTGTTGCCCTAAAGTTACGCCATTTCGCGAGAGTCTCCTGACTTAAGTTTAGTGGAAATGATCTGACACAACTAGACCAAAGTATCTTTCGCAGTTTGGACAATCAAGTTTTCTCAGGCATAAATTACATTCGCCACACAATCTTTTGTGAATCCCTTTTAAATTGTACAATTTTGTGAGAGCATTCTTGTGTATCGAATAATTGGAGGAAATGTTCGCAGCCAAATTTATATTTTCAAAGTAATCCTCAGAACTTACAGAATTTTAATTCACATTTTGAAACTCAAAAAAACCTTACCACGGCAAATGGTTATTTGGAAGTCATTATATCAAATATAATCCTTAATCGATATTGGCCGATTACTTCTCCAAGTTTCAAAACATTACTTCGCCAGAAAATGGACATTTTTTCAACCTTGATAGGTGTCAACAGGATTTTTACACGACATTCGCTTTAAAAGCACCTTTAAACCAGCTTGTCCTGAAAAGCTGACGCAGGTGATTGATCCCAAAATACGATTTTTATCCTCATACGATTTGCATGGGACTTTTGCGTGAGAGTTCTTTGACTAGAGTCATGCTGATCTCGTTACAATAAAAGCTTTGCTTCTTGCGAATACTACGTGATGAAATTGTCCCACAGTCCGTTTTATATCTTATCAACAAATTTGAACGTAGATGTTGGTTATAATCATTAAATCTGAAACAAAACAAATAAATATTCAACTGGTGTAGGGATGGTTTATTGATACGAGTCTCAAACGTATCTCTTTATAGGGATTAGTGTGGAGAGTTGGGAGTGGGGAAGATGGTGGTGGGGTGTATGTATTTAACACTGACATTTCTGTATAAAACTTTTGCTACTTGGGGTCCTTTTTTCCCCTTTCAAATAATGTTTCCACATTAAATTATACTCAATGGTTTCAGATCCATTACTTACGTTGGTGAATGACCATTTCAAGGGCAATTAGAAAACAGTCGAGCCCTTAATCTACTAGGAGGCGGGTTCACATTTAGTCGACTTGGCGGCGTGTCTGGTCAGCTTCAGCAGATTCCTGTGCAAATCAACACGATTCGCTCCGTCCAAAAACATGACTGTGGTGCACTTTAAACATTCCTAGGTCTGAATTAAATATTACGTCCGTAAATACGTATGTTGTTAGAATTAACCAAATAAATAAATCATTTAATGACATAATGAATTCCACAAGTGCACACCTCGTCTTTAACAAAGCGTGCAATTCCATATGGTCATTGCAGACAAAGAGATAATACTTTACATTTCTGCCCTACTTTGTAACAGTGAAGATTACCGTTTTAAAATACCCTAATAAACCCAAAAATGGTAAAGAGAATCAGAAAGATTTATTTATTTATTTGATTTGGTGTTTTACGCATACTCAAGAATATTTCAATTATAGGACGGCGGCCCGCATTATGGTGGGAGGAAACCGGGCACAGCCCAGGGGAAACCCACGACCATCCGCAGGTTGCTGGAAGATCTTCCCACTTATAGCCGGAGAGGAAGCCAGCATGAGCTGGACTTGAACTCACAGCGACCGCATTGGTGAGAGACTCCTGGTTTATTGCGCGGCGCTAGCACGTTAACCAACTGAGCCACGAAGGCGACGGAGCCAGTGACAAACAGAAAGATAGACATAAAGATAAATAAACGCGGTCGAAATCCTAGCATCAGTTAGTCAGAGGCAATTTATCGTAAAAGATCATGTTACTCAAGGGCAGTTTTAATGCGCACGCGCAAAAGAACATATAACCTGATCTCGGTATTTCAAAATAATAACACTGTATTTCGAAAGTCCCTAATGTGTTCGTTGTATCGGCTAATGTAAACAGCATATATTGGGTTTTTTCTTCCTGGAAAACTGTCTAACAACGTCTCCGTAAAATTCCTTCGCGCTGCTGTAAAAAACCCATTAAGATAAAACAAAAAACAAATCAGAAAAAATTATTGTGAATGGAAGTGTTGAAACAGATAGTCTTATACCAGACGTCAATAAAAAAGGACGTCATAGGTCAGTAATCGTAACATCTGTTTCCAAAGTAACATTTAACACAAAGGACTAAGACAGCATATAAAATAAGAAATAAGGATGGATCCATGCAAAGAGAAGCAATCAACAGTTTTCAGTGATGGCAGAATTTCAATTTCATTTCAGAACTTCAGAATTTTCAATCAGTTAATGTGTAATTAGGTAAATGTAGACAAACACATCTAACCAGTAAACGCAGACTGGACACATTAGTGACAATCTTATCTGGTTTGTTATAGCAGATTGAACGCACAAGTATCATCCTCACATCCTTGAACCACCTGAGCTATTTACACCAATTGGGCAGCCTAAACAACCAACTAGCTTGCGAACACATTTTACGCAACCAAACTATCTAACCTACCTAATTAACAACTACTGGGCACTCTTCATGCCAATCTTGCTATTAAACGCTGAATAACTAATCATCTATCTTCTTCTTAAGGTCCACTGGACACAACGTGTATGTATGTATGTATGTATGTATGTATGTATGTATGTGTGTGTGTGTGTGTGTGTGTGTGTGTGTGTGTGTGTGTGTGTGTGTGTGTGTGTGTGTGTGTGTACGTGTGCGCGCGTGTGCGCGCGTGTGCGCGTGTGCGTGTGTGTATGTATGTATGTATGTATGTATGTATGTATGTATGTATGTATGTATGTATGAATCATTTTTCAGCCATATGACGACGAGGAGTCATTAAGTGTGTGTACATATACAGTGACTTTTTGCGAGAGTCCATGCCGCCAATGTGCTCCTACCACTGAAGTATCATGCAGAAAACATCAAACATAACACCCCACCCATTCACATTTTACGAACACTGGGCCAACCAGTGGTGTTTCCTTGCCTAAACTTCTCAGCGCTGAGCGCTAAGCAAAGCAGCAACAAGTACCATTTCAGTCTTAGGTATGACCCGACCTGGCTTTCATCCTAGGTCTCCCGCCTGCGAGGCGGACCACACAGCATGTACCATTACTCAGGTAACATCTAGTTGATGTTATGTTCTAGTCTGGCTGTGCTGTAAGTACTAAACCACTGAGATGCGTCGCATGTGATAATTTGCTCATAGTAATAACTTGTTCAGTCAGTTTTCACTAATGTTTTGTCTAAGGACAAGCTTCTGTTGAACGCTTTATTCCTGTTGCATTAACATATGGCGCTTGTGAAGTGGCAACCTATCCAAAAAAGACTCCAAGAGTTTTTTTACCTCATCTTTCTCTTAGAAATGATTAAGGCCTAAAACAAATATTTATTGAATTGGATTTTAATGTAGAATACTGTAGAATTTAAAGTTATTATAACGTGGAAAATTGTGGATATATTAACAGCGAACAACACGAAAGCTTCGTTTTTCGGCTGAAAATGGAGTCAAAATAGCGCAGCATTAATTTCTGTGGAAGAAACTGTCTAACTGTCAGTTTTGTGGAAACCGAAATTTCGAGTTTTACGTCACAGACAAACCTTCACAATCATCTGAGCGACTGGGTGACGCTCTTTCGATGTGAGGTTATCGTTTACGCGCGATCATTGTATTAATCGGGCTTCAATTTTGTCAGCTTAGCCGAATATCGTGTCATTTTGAAGCAGACGATGTTGCTGGGAAATGAATACAGAAGAGCTCCTCTGATTTCAAGACTAATGAGCTTTAAAAACTAACTGTATCTCAGTTCGTGAAATAGAAGAGAAATCTCCAAAGATATCTGATATCGATAAGTCATATATGTTGGTAATATGAAGCTCTCGCCAAAGAAAAAATAAATAAATAAACAAATAATAAAAAACAAAAAGGCACATCTGTCCACGTGACTAAGAGCACTATATCAACTCCCGAAGAAACGTTTTTAATTACTTTGGAAGAGATTTAGCACAAGAGCAACTTTCAAGTTTGGTTTCATTTTGGTGGATCTAGATAACATTCTCTATCCTCCTCAGACCCTCTGGTGAAGCAGATAACATTATCTATCCTCCTCAGACCCTCTGGTGAAGCAGATAACAATATCTATCCTCCTCGTACCCTCTGGTTGACCAGACAACATTCTCTGTCCTCCTCAGACCCTCTGGTGGATCTAAATAACATTCTCTATCCTCCTCAGATCCTCTGGTGGATCAGATAACATTCTCTATCCTCCCCTGATCCTCTGTTGGGTCTAGATAACATTCTCTATCCTCATCAGACCCTCTGGTGCAGCAGATATCATTCTCTATCCTGTTCAGACCCTCCGGTGGATCAGATAACATTCTCTATCCTCCCCAGATCCTCTGTTGGATCTAGATAACATTCTCTATCCTCTTCAGACACTCTGATGGATCAGGTAACATTCTCTATCCTCCTCAGTCCCTCCGGTGGATCAGATAACATTCTCTATCCCCCTCAGACCCTCTGGTGGATCAGATAACATTCTCTATCCTCCTCAGACCCTCTGGTGGATCAGATAACATTCTCTGTCCTCCTCAGTCCCTCCGGTGGATCAGATAACATTCTCTATCCCCCTCAGACCCTCTGGTGGATCAGATAACATTCTCTATCCCCCTCAGACCCTCTGGTGGATCAGATAACATTCTCTATCCTCCTCAGTCCCTCCGGTGGATCAGATAACATTCTCTATCCCCCTCAGACCCTCTGGTGGATCAGATAACATTCTCTATCCTCCTCAGTCCCTCCGGTGGATCAGATGACATTCTCTATCCCCCTCAGATCCTCTGGTGGATCAGATAACATTCTCTATCCTCCTCAGACCCTCTGGTGGAATGCACATAATAAGTATTATGTCAATAGTTGTGTGAATCAAGCTTTGGCTCCGTTAAACGGTTCAATAACATCACGCGAGAGATTTTTTTCAAACTTCGTGTTTCGTTGAAAGTGAAAAATTCTTTAAAATGGCGTTAAACGCCAGTTAGATGGATAAAACAGAACTCATCGAATTTTAAAGGGAAAGCGGTGTTCATAAATCAATTTCGATTTTAGTTCCTTACCATAAGGTCATGTCTTGTTTTTATGAATGTATGACATATTATTTTATGACACATTTCTTCCTTTAAGATCAGTGTTTGCTATTTATTATTTATTTAGGATATTCCATAGTCGTATATATTTACAGTTCCTAACAAACGGCTATGAATATATTGTACATTTGTTCTATTCTCTCATTGAATGCGCACCTTGAATTTATTTTGTACATCGTTTATTTCTTATTTCATTTTCACAAATGGTTGTTCATTAAAACCATGAACTTTTAAACAGATGTCATTACGTCTCAATACCCCTATCTGCCCAATTTTCATTTAGCACATCAGGTTATAAGAAAACGTTTCCAATTGAAATTTTAGGTATTTTTACCCGACGAAATATCGCAGAATTTACAAACAATATTGAAATACAATCGCTTTAATGCCAATATATTATTTACACTGTTTCGGCTCTTCATTAACCAGCAAACTAATGGGGAAAACAACGTTTGCCGACCGACATAACATAAGTCGACACATTTAATTCAGAGCTTCGGCAGTTTTTATTGCTTTACAATGACAAATATTAGCATTGGTCTAAACTGGATAATGGGCTCTGCCCTTTTGATGTTTCGGTGAAATGCCAAACTATAACTGTACAGGAGAACGTACATTCGTTCTGTTTGCACACCACTTTGGTTGCTGAACATTTTATCTCATATTTCAGAACTTGTTGTCTAGGACAAATGAATAGCCTTTCGGACATAATCAATTCTAGAAACACCTTAATGCTGCCTACTGACGATACAAATCGATAACAATGGTGTCCAATAGCGCGCACAGCTGTGGGAAACATTTTCATTTTTTCCGGATTTAAACAATATTCGTACTTTTACAATTCCTACGAGAGCCTCAATACAGTAGTTATACAAAGGCTTGCATCGATACCTAGTGGTGTACCCTATGATGTCGACCAAAACGCCATGTTATTCACCCTATGCAAACCTACTGTATAGATGGAAAAGCTAGAGTAGCGAAGGTGGGTGAAAACGGCCACACGTAAGTGGTGAATTCAGGCCTCTTGTCAATTTATCTCAGCTGCTCAGATTTAGATTTTGACACGATGATTTTCAAGTACATGTGCAACCTCAAAACAAAAATAAAATGATGATATGACTGAAAGGGCCTTGGCACAGTCTTTCGTTCGATGAAGGGCCTTGGCGCAGTCTTAGGCCCGATGAAGGGACTTGGCGCAGTCTTACCCTCGATGAAGAGCCTTGGCGCAGTCTTGCGCTCGATGAAGGGCCTTGGCGCAGTCTTACGCTCGATGAAGGGCCTTGGCGCAGTCTTACGCTCAATAAAGGGCCTTAGCGCAGTCTTACGCTGGATGGCACAGTCTTACGCTCGATGAGTGAGTGAGTGAGTGCTTGGGGTTTAACGTCGTACTCAACAATTTTTCAGTCATATGACGACGAAGGAATCATTAGGGTGCATGTACGTGTAATGTGCCTCCTTGTTGCAGGACGGATTTCCACCGCTCTTTTATTTAGTGCTGCATCACTGAGACGACTTACCGAAGGCAAGTAAGCCGCCCCGCCTGAGCCATTATACTGATACGGGTCAACCAGTCGTTGCACTATCTCCTTCATGCTGAACACCAAGCGAGGAAGTTACAACTTCCTCTTTTAAAGTCTTAGGTGTGACTCGATCTAGGATTGATCCTGGATCTACCGGTCCCTAAGCGGACGCTCTACCAACTGTGCTATTCGGGCCGGTTACGCTCGATGAAGGGCCTTGGCGCAGTCTTACACTCGATGAAAGGCCTTGACGCAATTTCTTACGCTCGATGAAAGGCCTTGGCGCAGCCTTACGCTCGATGAAGGGCCTTGTCGCAGTCTTACGCTCGATGAAGGCCTCATGTATTTTTTAGCGGTATGACCTGCAAGTCTGTACCTGGGAAAGTATACGGTTTCCTTCTTCCTTAAAAAGTACTGGACAGTGCACAGGTGAAATGTTTCTCGAGTATGGTAAAAAAGTGCGACGAAATGAATATTTGACTGAAGCTCAGCACGACGACCTATGATTATCACTGTCCTTGTTACATGAACACTGATGTTTGCCAGCAGGGGGTCAGTTGTACGTGTACACTTGGATACAATCTATTTAGATATGTTCTAACTCCGGACATGGTAATACATGTTATCATTATGCACATAACACTTACTTAAATGTTGGTATTCAACAGTGATACACAGCATTCTTTGGAAAACCTATATTATTTTATACGTGGTACAAATCATTCTTCATTTTTCAGGTTATTAGTCTGTTCCTGATTTCAATCATTGTAGTCGTGTACTTATTATTCTGCTGTCGCTAATCATTCTGATCTTGACGATATTTACGATGCTATTGCTACACAGGACTACACCATGGACAGGAAAATCAGAGCAGCGACGACAGTTCGACAGTTGGCAAATTGTCATATGCAATCGGTGAAATACGGCCTTAATATATCTGAATCTGGGTGAAATTCTTTGGAATGTAAAGGGTTAAACAGTAACAACTTGCACGCTCCCTAGCTGTGATGCTGTGATGTGAATTGCAGTATATTAAATGTCACAGGCCTAAAAATACTCAAAATGCTGTCATCATGTTTAATATATAAACACATTAAAATTATGCCAAGCGACCATGCCTCGGAATGCTGAGTCCACAACCAAAATTTCGGAAACAATATAAAAGACTAACATCATAAAGAGTAACATATGATGTTGGCAAACGTCCGAATGCAACCGATGAAATACGGCCTCTTGTCAATTTACCTCAGTTGGGGTATTATTCAAACTGTTCATGTAAATACTTAAAGTAAAAGAAAGTTGAAATATGAGGTAAGGTTCATCAAACAAACAACTGAAAACTGTGCGTAAAAATAGATTTTTTCAAGAGTGATGAAAGGCATTCAAATATTTGAATACCATGGTGGGCTTTATGAGCCATACTGACCGTATCTTGGAACTTTGCCGTCACATCACCTTTTCCCCTGATGTTCACCAGAAGGAAGGACTTCTTGGCAACATCATTTTAGTAATCTTTTACACACACAAAAAGCAAAAAGATTTATTCCAACTTTCACCTTAGAATTTAAATGTTTAAGCGCCTTCGACTCTTTTCACAAAAATCTATAAAATGAAAGTATACTTGTGTATAGTTATAAGTGGTATATTTAGTGATGCCTACTTCGATTTTTAGAGGTCTTTTCCGTTAAGCAGTAGAAAGCTACACGTCCCTTAGCCTCATTTCTTAAGGAGTTGGCATAGTTCCGAGCATGAGAATATTCATTTGATAATCAGATATATCCATCAAGGCTTTCAGAGAATACCCGGTAGCTAGTCTGACTGAGCAGTTCGTAAAACTGGATAATGTTCAAGTCATGTGATATCTGTGTACTATTGGTGGCCACTGCAACCCCACGATTGACAAAAAACTTTAACCAAAGTGGACACCAACACCGCCACCGACAGCATCTGATCCCCTTCTCACAATACATCTCCTTTCTTCTACTGAAAACTGACTATAGTGAACACTGGCGACACCGTCATTAAGTCATTAATGACGAAAACAACGTCTAAATGTCACTCACAGAAGATCACAGATATAGTTGCTTTAAACGTGGAAAATGCATACACAAGATTCACACCTAACTATACTTTAAAAAAAGAAAACCCGGAACATTTAACGTAAATATAATGAACTGCTTTATATATTCAGAATATATAACTCCATGCGTCGTCACAGTTTTCAGTAGAGGCGCTCTTGCATGCTAGGTTGTATAAATCATACATCACGGATATTAGATATTAGAGATGTTTTGAAGTCAAGTAGTGATCCATGACCTTATTAAACACGAACATCATAGACACAAACTTTAGGGACTGTTTACCAGAAAACAAGGTAAAACTGTACTGATAATAAACATTAATCATCCATAAGTCTATTAATGGGGAAAGGACAGTCTCGGATTGTAACTCTTCAGTCACGAAGTCACGAACTCCAAGTCACGAGCTTCCTGATAACAGAAATTGTTATTTGATGAATGTTTTTGCTCTATATCAAAAATGAACAAACGTATTTTCTTTTTGGTTTTTATAATTCGTTCGAAGAACTTTCGAAGATCTTTAAGAGAGATACGTGCAGTTTTTGTGACGTCTCATAATCGCAAAACGTTTGCCATTAATGAAATACATCTGTTGAAAATAAACGTCATTTTTTTTCTCTTACAAAATGTGTTTATCCATTTGAAAATCATTTTGTTCTAAGTTTATTAATTATTCGTCAGATTAACTCGTCTATTCATGCATTTCAACATTTTCTTGTACATTCGCTTAAATTGTTCAGTTTTGCAGGACTAGGACACAAAAGAAATTATTTGCCATAAATGTAAATCCAGAGACTTATTATTTTCTGCTCACCAAATTTGCACACATTTGTTTTCTTGTTATTCTTTTCAAGCTTGCCATATAGCACACAAAAGGTGCCAATGAATTTAAAAACGTCATTTCGGAAGCATTGTTATCGCTGGCAATGATCACAGGAATGCAACGTTCTCAACTGTCACATGTGAAACAGGAAATAATGTCTGGTTTTACAAACAATACAATATATTCAGTGATACCCTTTGTTACTGGAATACAAATTAGCCTAGCATAGTCACGCCATATATGTGCAACAAATATACATACCGCGACCTTAAATAGCACCGTACAGAAAAGCACCTTTACAACATGGAGCTATTGTATAAAATCGACCTTGAATCAATGTTTAGCCGAGTACTTGCTGACTTCCTGGGTGAGCATGACATTTCTGACATCGCTACTCTTTTCTACGCTCTTGAATGATCTGAGACAAATATACTCAGCGATCTTGAACACCAAACCACCGAGATTTCTCCTAGATGTCAAATACACATTGCCCTTGGGAAATTGCATTGTCAACAACGCGAACTTCGGTTTTAATTCATCATTATAGTTTTTAATACGGTACTCAAATAACAAAGATCCCCAAAGACCCAACGCGCTCTTCAGCATCTTCATAACTGTAAGTTACTTGCAAATTCTGCATTAGCGATAATAAGCGGTCCTAAGAGCACCAAATTAGCTTTTTTATTCGTGACATTTCCGGTCCATAATACTCATGAATTTGTCTTAATTTCTTATTTTAGGTTTAATGTACATTCCTAGGTCTTTGGTGATTTGTGTAGAACGTTGATTTTAGAAATGATTTATTGACGCGGATCGTCTATTTCGGTTGACGGCTTGCATACAAATTGTAATCTTATCGACATCTTATTTGATGCGCTCTTGCAGCGCAAGGATAGATGCGGAACGATCGGTACATAACTCGCTCACAAATGGCGTTTGAAGAATTTAACTTTCTTAGAAAATATCAGAATTATAACGTAGTGAAGATTTTACAGAATATATCTCTTGACACCTAGATTCTCAAGGAAAAAAGTCCTTGCTCAAAGAAAAAGTTAGATTAAAACCATTTTGGACCAATATAGAAAGCGGGAATAAGATCAAGCTACCGAGCGGTTGTACTAGAGACTCATAAGCTGTCTTCATGACACCAAAAACACAAAAAAAAATGCTTTGAACTTTGTGAATCCGGTGCATGATGACGACGAAGGGCTTTTTATGTGACTGCGGCTTGCCTGTGTAACCACAAAATCAATTAGCACAGAGATCCGATCACAAACTTCTTTAACAATAATGTCATTATATTGAGAATTGTCATTACATAGAGAAGCCCTAAATGTCATCGATACATCATGCTTTCTTTAGCCTTCACATCTTACTGGTCCAAACAAGTTCTGATTCTGGTAATGACACTGCCATAACTCTCTATTTACTTCCCAAGGAAGTAAACAAATAAAAATCTGACGATAATTTATGTTATAAGTTATGTTTGGGGCTGTGAATATACCTAAACCCAGCGTATCCGATTCTCTGTATTTGTAGGTAAATACACTGGTACATCTATTCAGTATTTATTCAGTATTTACCTATAATCTATTCAGTATGGGCGTATTTTATAGTGAATCAAGCAATCCATGCTTTACACAGTGTTGTGAAATATATAACATCGGCAATATTGATCTATGATTCCGTTTGTCATTGTTAAAGCGGATGTTTACAGATGTAAAGCATTGGCAAACACTTCTGAATAAGACTGACAATATCCGAGTGGGTGATCGCTATAACTAGGTTTTAGTCAATAACGCACAAATCTCCCATCTGCATAGCCAACCTACATGTAAGTGGAAGTGTTAAGAGACGTGCGCGCGACGACATACTAAAAAACCAAGTTGTAATTATCTCGTCCGCAATCTTCTTCCCTTCAAACTGATACTGATTTTTGTCAAAAATAAGGAAATATTTTAAACCTAACATTTACACGGATAACACATTGATTGGACTCGAATGCAAACACCCTTTGAATACTCAACATGTAGTTTCTGGCGATGTTTTCCATAATGTATTACAACAACGAATTTTGAAACAGCGAATATTACTGCTGATAGTAATTTCACAGATTATCGCTGTGTAAATGACATTAATCCGCCAACATGTCTCCTACCCTGCTAGTCATGCATCTTACTACCTGTCTGTGACATCCTCGCCATATCATTACAACGCGCCATCGGGATGTTGGCAGAAGTGGTGTCATTGTCACCCCCCCCCCCCCCCCGCCTCCCCCCCTCAGAACATCAAAGCCCCATACTGCCTGATTAGGCTATCATATTTCGCTTTCGTCCGTTCAACGACCTCAACTTTCAGGAAAAGGGCAATGAAATCATTTTCGAAAGCATGTAATGTTCAGTGCGAACAAGGTATTATCCCATAAGTAACACGCCCCTACCTGTTGTAACCCAATCGTATCGATCTCTTGTTATCTGAGTCCTTTGAACTGATCACGTGATGTCCCAAATTATCAATACTCGGATGTAAATGTCCGCGAGAGCTTTTAACGCATGTAACGTGTTGGGCCACATTGTTCGTCTGCGACTGATCCCAGTTCAGAACACGATATTTAACGAGATTTGAAAGAAGCCCCCATTGTGTAAAGGAGAACTTCTAAACAGGCAGCAAAGTAAAGATTTGTGTATTTTTTATGAACGCCTGATTTCCTCTTGTGTGTGTTTGACTTTGCCTTTAAGGCAAGAGGAACAGACCCATTAACTATCTTGTAACATTCTAAACATCAAGAACAAAGGTGATGATAATTGTTAGCATGCAGGTCGAACTGCATGTAGAACTTGTTCCAAGACAAAACATGTTTCAAGTTATTTTGGCAGATCAACAGTTAAATTAACCACTTCCTGTCTAATGGTATACCGCTATGGCATCATTATCTACATTTCAGAACATTTTACAGTGATTTCGTTAAATTAGTATTTTGTCTTTATTTGTCTATCCAACGTGGAGGCCATAGATCAGACTAGCGAACGGTACATGAAAACAATCTGAATGCGCTTAAGTTAACTTATGGAACTCTTGGCTCGGTTTCACCAATTAATATGTCGCGAAAAGGACAGAACATATCAGGGCCCAAACCTTCTTGACATCAAATTGTACACCTCTAAATTTAGAACTATACAGACGTGTTGTCAGACGTGATATGTCGCGAAAAGGAATATATAAGGGTCCAAACCTTCTTGACATCAAATTGTACACCTCTAAATTTAGTACTATATAGACGTTATCCGTGTAAAGTTGTTGAAAAATACACTCATGAGTATTCTGATTGTGTAGTAAACGTGATCCACTGACAAAATTCATTCAGACTTTCAAAAGATCAATCTAAAATGAGGAGCTTAAAACGGGTTTTCCAGTTTTCTCATTCCGTGGCAATGCCTAGCATTCAGTCTGAATTCTTCATATTGTTGCAGAGAGATCGTGAGGCTGTATCTATCTCCCGTTGCTCCCACTGCGGGTTTCAGTTAGGAGGTTTGTTTAGGAGGCGCTCTGCCCATGAACATGACTGCCATCACATTAGTGAAAATCTCGTGAGAACGACACTAAATGCCAAACAAAACAATGGTGTGACCACAAGAAAGTATATTAAATACATCAGCAAAATATTACTGACCTACCTACCTCTGAAAATAATGCACTCGTCACCTTAATGCACTTTTCTTCATCCCTGCTAGTCATGGCTATATGATACCATAAGTGTTCGTTGGGATTAAATTTGAAATTCATACAATTATTCTATTTTTTTAGGAGGGGGGGGGGAGGGGTAAAAATAAATTTCCTCACAGGCATCGTCAATTTATTTTTTGGCACTTTTGAATTCTTTATCAGGTGTCCTGGAGATCTTCGATTCAAAGACAAAGGCAATTGATTCCATCTGTGACACACTACACTAGCGTCATGAATATTTAATGGGATTCATAGTGAAACAGGGGAAATGTACGGGGTTGTCACTGAATTGCCTTTGTGGATGGCACAACAGCACGAATGATCGGGCAACCACTTGACCAGCTGTCTTCAAACTGTTCTGGTAAGGCATGTCATCGATCACTGATGATGCTTATTTTTTGCGCATTCACGTAAATCCATAGTAATATTTCCACAGGACATTTCACTCTCTCATTTCAGAATAAAACCTAGGCAGGTTTTATTCAGGTCCATCTTTCTCCCCTGTTGATGTTGTATTGACTTTCCCTCACATGGAGCGAGCGAAACTTGGCGGAGTCTTTAAGGTGCTAGGCTTTCCGTCACTAAGACCCACGGCAAAGGAGTTCGAACCAGAGAAAGTTTGTCATTTAAAATAACAATTTATCTGGGACACTCTGATTTCACCCACACATGACATTTACCATCCTCATAAAAGTGAAAAATTTTTGAGTATGGCGTTAAACAACAAACATATCAATAAATAAATCATATCGACAGTTCATGCAGATTATGCTGTTACAGACCAGTATATGTCATCGTTCATTGTACATGGGACAATAGATCAGCATGCACAAAAGTGGACAATCGCGTGCTAACTAAATCAGACAAGCCATGGGGGATTTTTTATCTCACGAAAACACGTCTGTTTGCTACAAGCACATTCTGTGATACGACGCCTGGACCTTCAAGATCACTATATGTTCGACCATTCAGCGGCAATATCCTAAGCCGAAGCCTGACCTTTATTGCGGACAATACCACTCTAGAAATGTAATTTCTTATGGCTGTAACAAGCGACAGGTTACAATTCTCCTTGCTTTTGTTTTAGGTGCTTTTCTAATCTGGGTTTCACGCTGTGTTTTTAATAAAGCTGATATATGGAAACCATGCAGGATGAGTTATACTGTACCTTTGTCCACATTGTTCTGTCATTCGTGCGGACCATGAGGTTGGACAAGCATAGAAGTTAACGATCTGTATCCCAAGCCTTTCGTGTCCGGCGCACGGATATATGTAGGATGAAATGTGACACACAAAAGCGACAACCAACGCTGTTATGTTTGGTCGTCACACTTAGCCCGTTAAGCTCAGTCACTTGACATTTTCCCTAATTTCGGATTTTATACACTAAGTTTGGGGCATTTCGTAAAATGCGCCCTTCAAGGATTATCCCTATGGCGTTTTCCAATTTTCCGAAGGTATATTTTCTTATCGGGCTAGTTCATCAAGCAGATATGCTCTTCACAGTGACATATTCGCAGATGCCTGTTATATCTCTTCTTTGGGCTTCACGTCCTTTATGACATTTCAATCCGATATTGCCGCTAAGGGTCGAGGGTGGCGGAAATATGGAAGAGGTCACGGAAAATACTGCTCATCATCAGGCACTTGCCAAAATACTGCCCATCACCAGGTACCTGTCAAAATACTGCCCATCACCAGGTGCCTGTCAAAATACTGCCCATCACCAGGTGCCTGTCAAAATACTGCCCATCACCAGGTGCCTGTCAAAATACTGCCCATCACCGAGTACCTGTCAAAATACTGCCAATCACCAGGTGCCTGTCAAAATACTGCCCATCACCAGGTGCCTGTCAAAATACTGCCCATCACCGAATACCTGTCAAAATACTGCCCATCACCGGGTACCTGTCAAAATACTGCCCTTCACCGGGCACCTGTCAAAATCCTACCCTTCACCGGGTATCTGTCAAAATATTGCCCGCGTCTTTGGTATCTTTATAGGGTCTGTTGTCCGCGTAGACGCTATTAATAAAATTTTTCCATCAAAATGTAGCATCTCACATTCTCTTGGGTCAACCACAATATACATGAGCCTAATACCCACCGGAATTACAAACATAATTATGTTTCTATCTTTGTGTTTTGGCTGAAGGCCGGTTTGTAGTGATATTACCAGAAAACAGTGATAAGCTAGCGAGAAACAAAGACCACGTGATCGGAAAAAAGGTTAGAGTGACCTGAATAAAACTACATTTGTTTTAATGAAATGACGTAACCTTTGATCAAACCAATCCCGGCATCAAAGCTAAAGAAAGTGATGAAATTCTATTTACGAATTTCCACTCTTCTTCTCTAAGTTTTACATGTTGCATTTCAGTCTCGTAATTTATCGAGTTGATGAAATCATGTTTGCGCTCTGTCCAATCGCACACGCATGTCTTTGATCGGACTTTTATATAAAGCTAAGCTTAACGTTATTAACGCCAACTTAAAATAGAGTTTCACTTCCGTTTGGAAGCCACACAATTCAAGGCATAAACACTTGGCAGAATTTTAAAAAAAAGAAAAATGAAAAAAATGGTACATTTGTTTTTAGCAATTTCAAAGAAAACAATTTTTTACCTTAATTTTCAGATCCAGGATTGGGAGTGTGGATGTGTAAGATCATGACCTCATCTTTTGTGCGTTGGCCGATATGAAATGGACCACCTCTATCATCACTTCCGCTTTTCCAATGTTATCATGTGTGGTATAGGTTGCAAAGTCGTTTTTGAGGCAAGGGTTTTTTTCATGCCTTTGAATGAAACTATTGGAAATTGTGGGAAGGTGTGAGTTTTACTGATGACAGTTTGAAATTAATAAATACATGGTGTCAGGCAGTGACACCCGACGTGGCAAAGTACTCATCCCTGCCGGAGGCAAGGGAAAGTCCAGACTTCTAGCGTTAGTCTACATGTATTTCAAAATTTTACAGATGCCCTTATTTCTTATGGAATGCACAGGGCTGAGTTACAACACCTAACGTTAACAACATAACTTATGTAAACTCTGTTCCAAAGACACAAGAAATACTGTTCTGGTTCACAGCGTACAACCGAACTACATGTACCTGTAACAAGAACTCTCCTAAGACAGTGTTAATTAACGGAAAGCTAAAAATGTCTGTACTTTTTTTGTTGCACATTTCCTCGAAAAAAGTGAAGATTAAATCAAGTTCTAGCTGTGACTGCACTAATAATATTATATTCCATATGGCTGATCTTTCGGTTACCCTATCTACATCATGCCTTTTTGTGTTAATTCTCTAACATCGCAAAGTTTCTATATGGATAACAATTTCTGCTTTATTGCTTGCAATGTACCGATGTGCATTGTATTAAACATCTTTATCAGCAAAGTTATATTCTCTATGGCTGGTCTTTCATCTTATGGCAGTCGGATGAAGACATCTCGCCCCGCGGCCCTCTGCACGAGGACTGAGCAAATCGCGCGCCAACGTTACCGTCATCCTTCTGAAGCCATTTGCTCCTCTCTCGTGCCGCGAACCGCAACAACGTGATGTTGGCCTACGTACTATAGATCAATAGTAGTTATCTGGAGCGCAGCCCTCTGACAGAAATTTGACATGGGTCATTCTTAAACCTTGAACTAGACTTATGAAATGGGCGAACTTATAGAGGCTGCCAATAAAAATTATACATGAAAAGAGTTCTTAAATATCGTCTGAGCAGAAAATACTTAGAAACTGAGTATAAATATTTTATTACATCACCTGTGGAATATCCTGCAGATATAGCTTGGGACAATATTGCTGAAGGTCAGATAAACACCGTGGAAAATATCCAAAAGGACAATATGCGAGGTATCACTGATTTAGATAAACGCGTTGTTTCTAACCTACTGTATGAAGAATCGGGCTTCGTACAAATGCGTATACCACTCTGCATACATCGCCTGCTATTCATTCCAAATCACATCAATGATGTATCAAGCAATGTACTTGAAAATAAACTATCACCACTCACATATCAGCGTAACACGCACCAAATCAGAACACCAAACCACTAGCAAGTTTCCAAGAAGATCAGTCAGCTTTAGTAATCCTTTCTTTCCACAAGCTGTGCGGGGAAGGACCATATTCAATCAGAGCAATGAAGAATCTAAAATAACTGTAGAAAAATGTTTTATCCGCCAGTGCCACCAATATGGTGAAATTTTGGTAACCGAAGAACAAATATAATCCTGGAGAGTAAGAAATTGATGTAGATCGCTCAATAACAATTTCTTTAACATAATTCCATCATTTACTCTCACAAATGTATCAGTTTATTTAGAGGACTGCATTTATATTAGTTATACAAAAGATTCTATTTCATGTCCCTTTTCTCTGAATTTTTTTATCTGTATCCAGATATTCTCTCACATTTCATCTTCATGGTACATTACTTTAGTTCTCGATGTGACCAGCCGAGTAATTAGCGTGCCAGCGCGTTACAATAGCCCATGCAGGTGGAGATATATTTCACGTAATGCGAAATCCCGCTTCTCAGCGTGAATTTAATTCAAAATGATGGGACTAACACGTGAACACGAGTCTATCTGATAACCTGCAAATCTCGCTCTAAAATGTGATTTCGACTTACATGTAGAACATGACTGATACACCCTTAGACCGATGCAGTCGCTGTGAGTTCAGTACCAGACAATGCTGGCGTCCTCTCCAGTGGTACGCGGGAAGATCTGCCATTAACCTGCGGATGGGCATGGATTTCCTCCGGTTTCCTCCCACTATAATGCTGGACGCGGTCGTATAATCCATTATGTTAAAAGATACACACGATGTGCGGAGGCGCGCAATTTGCACCGCCCTCGGGCCGCGGCCAGATGTCCTTATCCGGCTGCCATATTCATATGCAATACTGCCATCGTTGTTTTCGCATTATACTTTCTACGTTTGATCTTTCACGTAGGCCTATCTATTGACATCAGGCTTTTGCGTTATATTGTGTATGACTAATGTCTTTGACAGTAGTGTAAAGAAAAAGGTCAGGAAAAATAATAACTATACCTCATAGAGAGAAGTTAATAGTCAGAAATAGTTTTTGCGATTTTTACATGTATTTAATTTAGATTTAAATGATTTAATTTAGATTTAAATGATACTCAATATGCGGCAAAGGTGATAGCTGTCAAAACAATTCTGTGGGGAGAGGGGGAAGAGGTGGGAGAGGGGTGTGAAAGGCGCCAGTGGGAGCACTAAGCTGGTCCCCAGCAAGTTCAGCGATGAGTTCATTTCTCATTAATTCCGGTCATTGACGGAAAATATGACGACATAAAATGCATGTGGACGGGTTATCAAGAGAGATACAAAATATGCGTAGTAAGGATTTTATTTTTCATCTTTGTGCAATAACTTTCTTCATTTCCCTTTGTTTCATAGTTCTGTTTATGTGTCCTATGATGTCATTTTGTTCAGTCAGAGTGACTTGAGGTCGTACTTTATACTAGGTTATTGTAGAGGTGATGTGAATCGATCAAAGGGTTCCACAGCAAGAACTTATGGGTGTTGTACCCTTAACAATGTTAATAACTAATAAATAAATGAATAAATTTCTTTTGAAGCACGTCGAAATCAAAACACCATAGTCTAACGCTTCTCAGCCAAACTCACCCCAGCAAGGTCTGGAACGAGTGGCATCTATCTTTCTAATATTTATCGTAAAAAGTAACTGTTGATGAGTTCAGAATTTTGAATCAGAGTTCTAACGTACTGGCCTCCACTCTCAGAGAATAAACGCAAGAACCAAAGTACCAAGAAGACAGGACACTTCCCCGATGTGCGCACGGAACCTTGCATGGATCTGACGGGCGAACACGAGCTGTTTTCGAGATCACTGGATGGGTAAATAAACCTTGTTACACGGCGAAGCATACTAATTGAATACTAATAAATCAAACCACCTATCTGATAGCAAGGCACGACATGTTTGTAAGGTCCCTCAATTCAGGAATGAGAAATAAAACTGACATAATCACAGGAGCTATAATGACCCTGAGAGCGTCCCTAACAATCAACTCTAATGTACGCAAACGTTCAGCGCCATTAATTTTATAACCAAAATGACAAACAATTTTTTTCTCGAACGTCCCTGATAAAAGAAAACAGAGTATAGGATATAACGGTGATTAATTTATTGGTTGAGATCGACATTTCGAACAAGGTTGTAATTCGAGACGGATTTAAAAGCCAGGCTTCATGCAAGTAGGTAAATAATATGCTATTTCCCGCGCTGATTGCTCGAAATGAATTGCTGATTTAGTTCTTGCACTATGGGATGTTTTTAGATGATGTCAAATTTGTTAAAGTAGCAGGCGCTCGAACCCTGTACTTCGTCTATTCCACTTTATTTTTTTTCTGAGAAATCTGTAAATAATTATGTAACATTTCTTCACCAGTTAAAGAGCCCATCAATGGAAAGCATATCTCAGCAACCCATTTCTGTGGTATATTATCGACGAATTAGTCGCATTTGTCAATCCCGGGATAGCCGCGGGTTCTTTAATTATGAATGGTTTCAGGCAAACTTCTTTAAGGATCGTTCAACATCTAACTGACTTTCTTTTATTGTAATCCCCGGCCATATCCAGAACCGAACGTCATGTAACACGGTGCAACTAAAACATTTGGGGTACTTTCACATGTAGAGTGAGATTTCAACTCCATCCAGTCTTATCGATTGAACGCTTTTTCAGTAAACAATGTAGGCCTATTATTTGCACAAAAATACAGATATTATTTGTATCATTGAATGATTGAAAGTAGTATCACACTTTATGAAAGTCCATAACTGTGGTAATCGTACATCGACTTTGTGACACAGGTTTCAAAGAGCAAAGTTCTGAACGTTTGGTACTATATGCTGTTGATGATTCTTGGTTTATTTCTAGGGCTAACTTGTGCAAGTTTCATTAAAATAGGAATGAGCAGAAAACCAAAAGACTGAAGCAAATTACTCTTCATCTTAGCGGGAACGAAGTTGGACTAACAATAGTGACAAGATCCACCCTGTTGTAGCTGCACGCTGTGATGTCTATACGTGGAAACACTCCGCTGTGGGAGGAGTATTGTTCAGTTTGTGCTATGGCGTGGTTATATTACAAGCAGACAAAGCATGGAATGGATCAGCCGCTCTGTCCATTTTCACCTTTCTGACACCGACTCGTATCGGAAAACAACAGCCGCCGTGAAACGCCAGCTCCATTTTGACTTCAGTTGCAATCAGCCAACGCCAGCAACGGGGTGAAAGGATAACGGTGTCCCCGATTGGTTATGTTGGATCCCGTGCTAATAATGAAGCCTCGAGACAACAGCGCTGTATAATGTGACATATCAAACATAAAGCAGCAGTCGGAGTATTTCCATGACCTTACTGGTTGTCTCCAGTCGGCATTCTGCTTACAACTCATCGATTCATTGATTATCCACAAATTCCATGCCAAGTAACAAATGATGTAGACCAGAGACAATAAGCATGTCGAATCAAACGCGCAGCATAGCGTGTTCTCGTATAAACTCACGCGAACAGTAGCTCAACCGAAAAACTTTTACCCATTGAGATAATGTTTATATGATTGATTGCCATGGTAATCATGTTATACAAAAATCGGCAGAGCGAGTTTGGGTTTAACAAAACATTCTACTGATAATACTGTTGTTTTCATATCAGGAAACGTTGAAGATAAGCCAAGCAGATATTTAGCCCCTGAGCAATTTTCTTGTTGACATGCACGATAGTTCTTCCATTTACATGCG
Organism: Liolophura sinensis; assembly: GCF_032854445.1. Lineage (NCBI taxonomy): Eukaryota > Metazoa > Mollusca > Polyplacophora > Chitonida > Chitonidae > Liolophura > Liolophura sinensis. The sequence goes on along the minus strand of NC_088298.1, from coordinate 13,929,333 downwards.
ATTTTACCCTTAAAAGTGTCACTTTGAATGTCCAGATAACAAGAAATTCAGCTCGATGATTCCACCCTAATTTAACTCTCAAATTCTGCCGAGTAATCTCGCTATGTCATTCATATAGCTGTCTCACTACAGGCTTTATACCCCTTATATTCATATCAAATCAGTATTATTCTACACTTTCACCAGTGTTTAATACACTCGAATACAGGTAATAATTTTCTGACCTTTACTTACATCTTAATATTATATATTTCCTATGTGGCCATGGTAATAGTATTATTTTCGCCATGCTATATTTTACCATTTTCCTTTGAGTGTAAAAACTTTCTATGGTAATCGCATTGATTTTTTCAATAGACAGAACTATATTTCTGGTGAAAAGGTCCGTCCATCAATGATTATCATAAGCGCCTGTCTAGTGCCATGTCATGTCTCATCGTACATGCCTGACATGACTGGTTTGGTGGTCAAGACTGAAAAATATTAATTGTGCCTTGCCTTGCAACCTTTGTATACTTGGATCATCAAGGTAAGTGGTATGGCAATACATTAACTTAATTTAATTTATGGACAGTGCTTTAACTGTATGCTACAAGACTAAAATGCAGCTGTGGTAATGATCTCTGATATCGTTATCACTATATCTGTTTTCATTGTTCAGGTTGGAATCTCACCATCGCTTATATGGCTGTCTCATTTCGATTATCCCACATAACCACGGACTAGTGTTCGCTGGCATCAACAGATCTCATTTTGAAATATGCCCAGAAAAGAGAGCGCACTCCCAATCATCAGTGGCCAATAATAATTTTCCATTTACGTACATGTCAACGTTCAAGGCCACTGCATAGTCACAAAATCTTTAAGTCGAAAATCTGGCCTGCAAGACATTGTTTATCGCTGCTCTGGTTTAACGCTGTATGCAGTGAGTATTTTCTATTGTCACTCATAACTCAACCGCGCTTAACGTAAATCAAACAGTATAATTCTTATCTGTTTCTATACAATCGTTTTTAGATCAAATGTATTTAATAATATGAATTGTTTTTGAAATTTTACCTGAAAATTGTGTGATTTTAGCATCATGCATGATGTCATTTTTGCCAACTATCACTCCAACACAAAAGAAGTCTGGACGAACGTTTTACCACGGTTCCAGGTGTTCGCATCTTCCGACGTTTTAACCAATATCCAACCAACAGAAAACCACAAGATGCGGTCCACCAAGACGCTGGAAAATGCAAACGTAGACCAATAAATCCCTCAAACTACAGCCATTGATTGCCGGAACTACATTCGTTCCTCCCGAATCAGGAAACAATGTGTTCTGCTGTTCAATCCATAAGCATATACCTAAAACTTTTCAAAGAAAGTTGAGGCTACTTAGCTGATTGATTGTTGCGCTATTTTGGACAGGCCATATAGGTCAGGTTGTTTGATTAGCCAATCCGCATTGTGGGGGGGGGGGATCATACCTGAAGCCTTGTAGACACCATTGCGAAATACAGTTATTGCGCCTTGGTACATGTACACGCCAAGTGTTCTGGCGGACACAACCATTCATGGCGTCGTCATTTTGGCCATTGCCATAAGTAAGCATAATATTCATGCTTTCATCGTCTCCGGAACCGTCGGAGTTTCTGGCTGTCAAACCAGCAGTATGCTCATTATCAAAGCTTCTCCATTGGTGGATCACGTGACATTTTCGGAGTGATGTAGGCGTTCGTAAACCAGCCTTTAACCATAATGAACGTTTCAGGTCAGGAAGCCCAAGGCCTATCCTTAAAACAACGTCCACTACAAACCACCAAATAACTAAGAAAGTCAGAAATGAAAGCCATTCATGCGAAACAAAGCACCCATCTGTTTTCAATCGTGCTGGAACGATGCAAAGTTTATTCAAAGCGAATGAATAAAATGAGCATAATGTTCTATGCTACTTGTAGTTTATGAGTTGTCGTTAACCCTTATTATGGTTATCATTAGTAATTATCCATGTCGGAGTAATATGTCAACACAACCCATTATTATTACTCTTGTAATTACCAACGTTAGAGCATCATTGTTACCATGGCGATGCAAAATGATTATACGGTCAGTCCTGGAGATGTCAAAGAAGCGCGAAAAATACTTGTTGTAATATTGAGCCCTGTTCAACGCAAAACATTTGACCTGTCAACAGTTTAACAAGATATAAGGACGTGTAAAAAAGTGAGAGCATATGACAGATTCGTGTAAAGAGTGAGTGAGTCAGTGCTTGGTGCTTAACGTCGTATTAAACAATTTTTCAGTCATATGACTACGAAGGAGTCCTTAAAGTGCATGTATGGGTAATGTTCGTCCTCTTTGTTCTAGGACGAATTTATACCGCTCTTCCATGTAGTGCTGCTTCACTGAAACGACTTAACCGAAGACAAGTAAGCTGCCCCACCCGATCCATTATACTAATAGGGGTCAACCAGTCGTTGCACTTCCTCTTAATGCTGAACGCCAAGCGAGGAAGCTACAACTTCCTCTTTTAAAGTCTTAGGTGTGACCCGACTCAGGATTGACCGGAATGGCCGGTCGTCGTTTAAACACAAGCTGTGAACAGTTTTCAGAGATGATGGAAAGATACAAGTTGTAGGCGTATAAATACTCAGTACCCGACTAGTGTGCCATGGTAACATAGTTAATGAGATTTGGCACGTATTCAGGCATTACCAACACCCTAAGACAGTCATCAGAAGAAACAGAGGCTTTCGATATAAATAGTCTAACAGCGATTGGGGTGCTGACCGATCTTTTACTAAATTTATGTCTAACTTTGTTAAGGTCTTAATTGATCTACGGGCCTATCATTAACGGTTCCGCTAGAAAATCGTACCTAGAAATGTCAAATTCTGTTCAAAACCAATATTGCTCTTCTACCTCTTGGCAATAAAGACGACAAACATTTAAATCCGTAATTCTTGACATTTTAGCCTTAGACAGGGTACTAATTAAAAGATAAAGCAATTTAATATATTAGCAGTAACATCACAGCGTTCCTATTGTGTTTTACCTAATTCTACTTAAGTGATGGTGGGAGTGGTCATGTAATATGCTACTGTTTGATTTAATTATTTATTTGATTGGTGTTCTACACCGTACTCAAGAATATTTCACTTATACGACGGTGGCCATCATTGTGGTGGGAGGAAACAGGGCCCGGGGAAAACCCACAACCATCCGCAGGTTGCTGGAAAACCTCCCCACGTACGGCCGGAGCTACTGTTTGAGCATTTGCATCAAGGTTTTGAATAACATCGGAGGATTGATTCACACGAGACCGTACTTAACCGGTAACGTGTGACCATTTGCCAACTACCACAATGTTATCGCTGCTCTGGTTTTGCTCTCCAGGTTTCAAGACTTTTACGTTGCCATTAATTACTTAAAGGCATAAAAAATAATTCTTGTACATTTCTGTACACATTTAGATAGGCTATGTATTTTTAATTGTGAGAAATTGATTTCGAATTATATCTGGTACTGTTTTTTAAAAAGTGTGTCAGACTTTGTTGCAATATTGCAAAAGTGTCATAATGCTTAGCCTGATCGCGACTTTTGTGTGTAAAGCGGGTCTGGCACAAAGCTAGTTGCGACTCGCGATCTTGTGAGATCAATAGATCGAATCAGCGATCGCAGATGTTTTTCCCTACCCAAAACAGCGAAAGCTGGAGAGTGAAAACGACCGCCTGCTACCGGCTGGGACCAACTGTGAGCGTTGTTCTCACATCACACGATTATATACGTCACAATATGCTCGCAAAAAAACTCGCTCTGGCGCGCCAGTCGAAACTCACTTTCTGTGAGACACACTTGATAACCGCGACTGCAGGTCGCCACATCAGGACCGTGCAGCAAAGGCAGTCAGATAGGAGGCAAGTTACAATTACAAGTTAACTGATGTCTTTATGAGTTATATGACCCTACTAACCAAATTAACCATATGACGCCTGGTGGTGTCATGTAGAACGAAAAAGTCTTCAATCATTTTCAGTTCAAACTTTTTCAGGAAATTTCGTGGCTTTGATGTTTTATAATGGCATGTTAAACGCATCCTGAAACTGGTAAAATATGGAAAGATATATATCGTCCACAACAAAATCTGCATGACACGTGGGTTCCACGTCATTCTTCAAAGACAAAAGTACAAAACTATCGGTGTTTAATGTGGAAAATTACTGACTAGGGGGAAAACTGAATTAACATCTCTAAGGAATGTACGGCAAGCATTAAAAAAGACGATCGATAAATTCGCGATCTTAACTGAATTCAAGCTGCAATTACACTTGGATATGTCTGACGTGTTTCGCAGTCCACACGACACACCATCTGTCAAACGAGATGAGAAATTCATGTGCTGTCCATGATTAGAAACATCAAACGGTATGCTAAAGGGAATGGGCTTATGTAGGTGAGGAGCACACTTTTCTTTCCTCTTAACAATATTTCAATCTTGATAAATTAAAAAAAAAATAATATCATATGACCGTTACCTGTCGGTATCATATACTGAAGGAACACGGTTCTACAAAAACAGCCTATGTATGGGCGAATGTTTTTTATAAATTTTTGAAACGTACAGAAATATGGCAATACATTTTCCATTCAAACATGTGGCTTTTAACTTAAATCATTCAAGCACTTTTGCCAGAAAACATATCTTTAAAAGCTTTTCGAAGTTTAAGAATCATCAGATATGAAACATCCAGCTCACCATGTTTTCCATAAAGTGGTACACAAGAAATTCATTAGACCCGTCCATGATTTGAACTTGCCTAGTATGTGGGAGGCTGTGTATGCATGTAAACACTCATAGAATAAATCGATCATGGATAGGATTTGTCAACAAAAATAAAAGTGACAACTCTAAAAATTAATAAATAAATCTCCAAAGAGGCATTGTTAAAAGGGGCAAAACCCTATTTCTTGTAAAATTTGGGACACCTGGTCTGCTCATTTTAGCCAATATTTATGTAATTTTAGCAGGAATATTGAGTTTCTTTTTTCTCACATGTCTAGACCATCTAATGAACAAAATACTCATATCATTACTTTTCCAAAAGACTGGTTAAGAAATGAAATGTTCGGATTTCAACATTAGCAGTATGTGATAGTATCAGATATGCCAGCTTCAGTTCTTCACAGACCTGGTCGATGTTAAAATGAAAGATTGTTTGTATGACAATATGTCAGCCATGTCGGGCAAATGGATGGAGCTATTCAGTATATCAACTGAAAACACAAGAATCAGGCAAACGCCGTCAGATCCAAGCGTCAAGTCCGATATTCGTATGCCTCTCTAACACTACGAAGGGGTTTTTCACTTCGGCCACTTAAAATACGTTTCCAAATGAGTATGTAAGAATTAATGTATAAATAAACCTAAACTAATATGTAGTCATCACTTTCCAGTGATACAGGGAAGACAGATGATATTCTAGTCAAGATATTCAATTGAATTTTCAAACTCGAAATCCATTCTCACGCTTTCTATCACACGGGTGTGTCGCAATACAGGTTAGCATTCTTCTAGCGTTGGGAAAAGTCAAGATTTAAGGCCAGTGACGTGACATCTGGCACCTTCTTGGTTAACGAAATGTTAGCATTGCCTTTGCTTTTCCACACAGAAATTGAGAGTGGTCAGACTACAAGTGGTACCATCTGTCTGATAATTTAACACACGGACTTCACCAGCTGCCATGCCGCTAACTGCGCCATCAGTTTGCGATTTGCCCACTTCTGCCACAGAATCAGCCTAATTCTGTCAGATTGCTAACAGTTTCATAGAAGTACCTCATCAACAACGTGACCATGACAGGTGTCCCATGTAACACTCACAAGGCTGAGCTTCCTCATAAGTAGTGACTTTTACCATTACTTGTCATGTAGAAATAATGACTGTTGAATCTTGACGTACATTGGGGGAATTTACTTGTCAAATTCCAACTGAAATATAGATTGTTAATAGAAATAATAGAAAAAATCCAGTTAAATTTACGAATGCCTTCAGCGTTCTTTGCCTAGTTGTTGTGTTTTTAACACTTTATATTGCGGTCAGGTCAGTGTTGATTAAACGAGATGACAGTACATCATTTAGAGTAATTCTAGAGCAGTGACGTCTAATTAATGACCTGTAGCATCCCCGCATTTTTGTCTTACCGTATTTTCAACGGTTGCATTCGGACATTTGTCAATATCATATGTTACTCTATATTACAGTATGTATTACGTCTGACCAGTGGACTAGTATACCATTATTGTTGCTGTTTTTGTTTTACTCTCTATTTATTAAGCCTTTTCATATATATCATATACTAAATTATACAAAAATAAATGCATCGTGCGAAATGATTAAATTCAAAGTTGGAGATATTTATCTACGTATTTATCTGAAATCCTTTTCCGTGTCATAAAGGAACTACGGACTATTCAGCTAAATGACGCCTGATAATACTCGGCCAGCCATGGCAAATGAAAGCTTCAAGTTCACAAAAATACGTGTACGTGAGGACTTACGCTTACCTTTATGTACTAACTACAACTAAAGATCATCTAAGATGGATGGCTTCTTTTTACCTCTCCATGGATGCATCTACCATCGCAGAAAGAAAAAGGTGCTACCATTTAGTCATTTACATGAACATTTAAGCTAAAGCCCTAACTGAGGCTAACTAACAAGTGGATGGCTGTCACCAATTGCATGTGACCATTTGCCAACTACCATACTGTCGTCTCTACTACTCTCTATGCTCTAGTCAAGTTTATTATATTTGATTTGATTCGTAATAACATCTACTGAAATTTTATTTTTGTTTATTTGATTGGTATTTTATGCAGTGCTCAAGAATATTTCACTTTTACGACGGCGGTCAACACCATTGTGAGAGGAAATGATGAGATCATCGTGCTCTCTGAACTCAGTGTTTACACCCGGTGTTTACACCCAGTGTTTACACCCAGTGTTTAAATCCACATATACCTTCTCAATAAGTGGTTAACGATTTTGTCTCTACACTATTTATCAAATAGAACCCAGTCTCGCCTACATGTAAAGCTGAGCTAAGAAAAAAAATCATGACAGCTATGTCGACTGCAGGCAGCACTGGTATAGTGGTGTGACGCCACAATGGCGAGCCATGGAATGTAGCGTAACAAAGAAAAATGACGTCAGCCAGTGCAGTAATAAAGCTTTGCAGGGTTTAAATCTCATATACCCCTTATAGGCATGGCCTGTAGCTCTGACAAGTGCATGGCAACATTTTAACTCGCCTGATCAGCCACTGGCAATCGAGAATCACGAATGATGGAGTGACAATGGACGATGGACGGATTTCTTCCGTATACAGTCCTGACAGCTGTCATATATCGAATAAGAGTGTCAGATTTCTATAGAACAAGAAATAATGCTAATGAAAACGTTAAGGTGTCAAAGCAATGTTCCTGATGTCATGTTTTTTTGCACTCAGACTTAAATTTGCAATGCGTTACTAATGGCGGTATCTAATCAAATTATTTGATTTTCATGATTATATGTAAAGTTTTATTTCCCTTATTCCCTAAATTGTCTATTACTTACAAACTAAAACATATCTGGGGACAACAAAAATGACTTGAACCAAACAGATATGGCCTTAAAAGTACCAGTTTACTTCGTTCACAAGTCTTAAAGCTGTGACTTTAGCAAAGGAAATTGTGTATTGTTCTTGTATCTATTAACTGTGTTGTTTGTTAATGTTGTCTGAACTTACATTCTTGTAGAGAATCGTTTTAATAGCCACCATTGGGACATCAAGCCCAAACATCTGGAATATTTTCACGGTAATTTTTTAATAATATGTGTTCAAAGGCGACACCTAGAGCGTCCGCTTCGGGAGTGGTAGATTCAGGATCAATCCTGGGTCGAGTCACACCTAAGACTTAAAAGAGGAAGTTGTAACTTCCTCGCTTGGCGTTCAGCATGAAAGGGATAGTGCAACGACTGGTTGACCCGTATCAGTATAATGGCAGCTTACTTGCCTTCGGTAAGGCATCTCAGTGAAGCAGCACTTCATAAGAGCGGTGGAAATCCGTCCACCAACAAGGAAGCACATTAGATACACACTAAGGATTCCTTCGTCGTCATATGACTGAAAAATTGTTGAGTATGATGTTAAACCCAAAGCACTCACTCACTCACTCACTCAAAGGCGACGGATATTATTGGTAATGTGGCGGGCATTCAGCGCTCTCGTTCACCCCCACCTAGCTCTATTCCTGCCAGTCTTCACATGCGTGTCTACCAGTCTATACCGCTTCAAATTTTCCCTATAAATGATCAATACGTGAGCTTGCAAGACATACATATCGTCATCGGAAATTTTAGCTATAACATCTGCAATAGTGTTTGACAAGGCATTCAGCCGCACAAGATGGCTACATCTCGAATTCAATGTCATAAAGTAGTCACACTTTGGTAATTCGACTTTCGTCTGCAAAACCAAACATCCCTGTTACATTTTCCAGCCTGTGTTTGTGTCACCAGAGACAGACGGCGCCAGGAAAGTAGAGCCTTCAGGGCTTTCTTCCGCTTTATAACTTCGCTAACGACCAAGTACCACCAACGAACGGCATACATAACACATGGAACAGTTTTGCCGCTGTGGGACTTTCTGAATCAGAAAATCCACTCTAAAGAACAGGCTAATCAGCCATACACCGAATTTGGCCTCCAGACTAGACCTACCTTGAGAGAGTAAAGCTTTTTTGTCTACTTGGGCGGAATTCTAAAGCCAAGTGGCACTGATTTGCCTTGCGATGGATTACGAAGCGCCTAAGGCCGCGTAATTTGACCCTGTAAACTTCCCTCCTCCACTTCCTGAGGATTGGAAGCATAGAATTTACTTAGCCAGTGTCAACCACTGTTACATCACTAGTGAGACAACCGCTTTTATCAAGGGAAACTGAAAGGTCTAATTGATCATGTTCCCCTAATTTGTTGCTGATGGAAACAAGCCGATGGGGAAAATTAGAATATCACGATGCTCAACCTCATTTAAAAAAAAAAAGCAAAACACGAATTGTCAGAAATCTTAGTGGACGTCGGAGTGGGGAAAGCTCAACAGATCGGCGACTTGATAGATTAAATGACTGCCAGGGTAAGATGGACTTAACAAAAATTTTACGAACAATTTTTGATCAATCAGTATCGGGTGTGTGGAAAAGGTGAAAAGCCATGAAGCTTGATATACTGTGAATAGTGAGGAATCACCATGGCATAACACAAACAGTTTTATTTATCCAACACTGCAAATGTACCTTTATGAACGTCATTGTTCTCCTCTGCACCAGTGTCATGATATGCTTCATAAATGTGTTCAACTGTGCTTAATCCGGGTCAAGGGAGTTTTGAGTACGATCTGGGCGTTGGGTGGATAAAGAGTAGCAGCAGAAAAGCGACTCAGATACATTTTTTGACCATCGACAACCTAGAACATTCCTTGTGTCTTCCTATCATCATTGTTAGCTCTTGACTACCACTCGTTGTTTTGGTCTCTCGTTAATTTATAACAGGTCCCCCATACTCTGGTTTGCTCTCTATAATCTATGTGTTGCGATTATAGACTTGGAAGGTCAATTTTTGTTGACGACTTGTATACGAATGTACCATTGTACCATGTAGATGTACCATTTTAAGGCATTTGGAAGACAAGACTTCAGAATATTACTCTGTTGCTCTAACTCCCCAAACCAGTCTAGCGTTTGCACCCCTCTTGTGAGTTGTAGACTGATCTAACGGGACAACTGCCGCTCTAACTCCCCAAACCAGTCTAGCGTTTGCACCCCTCTTGTGAGTTGTAGACTGATCTAACGGACAACTGCCGCTCTAACTCCCCAAGCCAGCTTAGCGTTTGCACCCCTCTTGTTTTTTTTTTGTTTTTTTTTGATTGGTGTTTTACTCCGTACTCAAGAATATTTCACTTATACGACGGAGGCCAGCATTATGGTGGGTGGAAACCGGGCAGAGCCCGGGGTAAACCCACGACCATCCGCAGGTTGCTGGCAGACCTTCCCACTTACGGCCGCAGAGAAAGCCAGCATGAGCTGGACTTGAACTCACAGCGACCGCATTGGTGAGAGGCTCCTGGGTCAGTACGCTGCGCTAGCGCGCTAACCGACTGAGCCACGGAGGCCCCCACCCCTCTTGTGAGTTGTAGACTGATCTAACGGACAACTGCCACTTTAACTCCCCAAGCCAGCTTAGCGTTTGCACCCCTCTTGTGAGTTGTAGACTGATCTAACGGGACAACTGCCGCTCTAACTCCCCAAACCAGTCTAGCGTTTGCACCCCTCTTGTGAGTTGCAGACTGATGTAACGGACAACTGTCGCTCTAACTACCCAAACCAGCTCAGCGTTTGCACCCCTCTTGTGAGTTGTACACTGATGTAACGGACAACTGCCGCTCTAACTACCTAAACCAGCTCAGCGTTTGCACCCCTCTTGTGAGTTGTAGACCGATCTAACGGGACAACTGCCGCTCTAACTCCCCAAACCAGTCTAGCGTTTGCACCCCTCTTGTGAGTTGCAGACTGATTTAACGGACAACTGTCGCTCTAACTACCCAAACCAGCTCAGCGTTTGCACCCCTCTTGTGAGTTGTACACTGATGTAACGGACAACTGCCGCTCTAACTACCCAAACCAGCTCAGCGTTTGCACCCCTCTTGTGAGTTGTACACTGATGTAACGGACAACTGCCGCTCTAACTACCTAAACCAGCTCAGCGTTTGCACCCCTCTTGTGAGTTGTAGACCGATCTAACGGACAACTGCCGCTCTAACTACCCAAACCAGCTCAGCGTTTGCACCCCTCTTGTGAGTTGTAGACTAGTGTAACGGACAAAATTCAAAATTTAACACAGCCATGAACATCTTTATTTCACAAGATTTTGCCTGATGAAAGAACATGCATCATTTAGTCTCTGGAAAAAACTAGTTCCAATATCTATATTCTTCCACGCTGTTATTTGCCGTTTGTAAATATACATATTAAATAAAGATGTCATTTGAAACAACATCGAGTTTGTCACGCAACACACTGGCCGGTATATTTGCCTCCCTGAATAATATCAGTTCATACTGAGTATTTCTACAAATAAAAGAATTTGAGTTTGTTTACTTGTTATATTTGCTTTGATGAAATGAGCTATCGGAATTTCCTTCGGTGCTTTTGCTTTTACATTTTTGATATTTTACACCCAGACACCATGCAGTGGAAAAAGAACCATTTGTTTTATGACGTTCCAATCTGAGCTCGGCGATATGTCATACAGACGCACCTTCGAAAAAATTAGATCAACTGCAATGGCCAAAGCTTACCGTTGATTGGTCTAAAATGCATGACCTCTCCGGAGGGGGCGAAAGAGAACGGCAGAATTAAATATGTAGTTTTTGCCGCAATTGTTTAGGGTAGAACCGAATTTAACACCAAATACCAAGAAGAGGGTGTTAAACCCTTAAGAATAATAGTGAGAAAAATAAAAAAAAAAAGAATTTTTTTATACTGAAGATACCAAAATGAGTTTGGAATTGTACAGAAAATATCCGTTTATATCTAAACAAATGTATTTAATCTGAATTATGATAACATTTATAAATATATTAAAATTATAAAAATGATCCAAATCAAGGTTTAACACGTTTTTTATATCTGAAAATTTGAGCTATTGAGTCTTTATTATAAAAATGATCCAAATCAAGGCTTAACACGTTTTTTATATCTGAAAATTTGAGCTATTGAATCTTAATTATAAAAATGATCCAAATCAAGGCCTAACACGTTTTTTATATCTGAAAATTTGAGCTATTGAATCTTAATAACAGCTGAAAATTCCCGAGAGACAAGAGCCGTTAACGAGTTCGGGGCTTCAAATTTACAGAGAAATCCACTGGGTCCTTCCATGCACAGGACTGTTTCCCTATCGGCTTTTTCACTTTTGTTAAAGTTGTGTTCTTTTCACACTATTCTTTCTGATTGAAACAAGCCAAAAATGAGCTCTGTAATTACCCACATTATGATTGTCACTGTGTGAACGTTTGTTAGCATTAGCGCTTCTAAATGGAAGGCTGTACGTATCTACGCATGGTAAACAAGGCTCCTTTGGAAGGCTACAAGTATCTAGTCATGGTGAACAACGCTCCTTTGGAAGACTACAAGTATCTACTCATGGTGAACAACGCTCCTTAGGAAGGTTATACGTATCTACGCATGGTAAACAAGGCTCTTTTGGAAGGCTACAAGTATCTACTCATGATAAACAACGCTCCTTAGGAAGGCATAAGTATCGGCTTGTGGTAAACAACACTGTGAGAAAGGCTATACGTATCTGCTCGTGGTACACAACGCTCTTTGGAAGGCTACAAGTATCTACTCACAGTAAACAACGCTCCTTAGGAAGGCTATACGTATCTGCTCGTGGTACACAGAGCTGTTAGGAAGTCTATACGTATCTGCACACTGTAAACAACGCTCATTTAAAATGCTACAATTATCTCTCATTGTAAACAACGCCCTTAGGAAGGCTGTACGTATCTACGCATGGTAAAAAACGCTACTTTGGAAGGCTACAAGTATCTACTCATGGTAAACAACGCTCCTTAAGAAGGCATACGTATTTGCTTGTGGTAAAAATGAAGGCTACAAGTATCTACTCATGATAAACAACGCTCCTTAGGAAGGCTGTACGTATCTACTCGCGGTAAACAATGCGAATGTTTTAAAAAGAACATACCATAGTCTGTTCGTTATGACTAAGTGACAACTTGTTTGCTAAAATCGTTAAAATCAAGAACTGGTAATTTTGTAGTAGACTGTTCCAAATGGAAACTTAATTCATGTTTTACTTCGTGTATATCTCCAATTCAGTTCATCAGAATTTATCAAATGGCGTCCTGCTCAGGTCACAACTTACTCATTAGGCCGATAGGAAACAATAATAAATCAGAGGTGTATGTAATTGTTTCTATAAATATAATGTTAAAATATCTGCATATTAAGTATTTACTATTAAAAGATCAAGCCTTTTAATATAGCACAGAAAATTTTTTCCATCCACTTTGTAAGAGGTACTATGGACACGTTTAATTATAAAATGTATCCAGGGCGCCCAACAACTAATTAAAACCTGATGGAAAACACATAACGGTGCTATTATGTCTATATCAAATTTACCATATAATTTATTTATTTATTTATTTGATTGGTGTATTACGCCGTACTCAGGAATATTTCACTTATACGACGGCGGTCAGCATATGGTGTGTGGAAACCGGGCACAGCCCGGGGAAAACCCACGACCATCAGCAGGTTGCTTGACAGACCTTCCCACTTACGGCCGGAGAGGAAGCCAGCATGAGCTGGACTTGAACTCACAGCGACCCCATTGGTGAGAGGCTCTTGGGTCATTACGCTGCGCTAGCGAGCTAACCTACTGAGCCACGGAGGCCCAACCATATAATTAAGACATGTGTAAAATCAGAACAGTGAAATATAGCCTCTTATCAATTAAACTCAGATAGGGTTTTGTTCTAACTGCTCATGTAAATGGTTAAACAGTAACAAATTCCACGCCCTCTAACACCATGGCTTAAGGAGAAGTAGGTAAAAAACGCAGTCATGTTAATTACCATGTATGAGGCGTCACTATAGTCTTATTTCTTTTAGCGAGTAGCTCATATTCAGCTGTCTGTAAAATCTGTCATATTCGCTACCAAAATTGCCTTTAGGCTCTACGAGGTTTACATACGTTGAGCTTCCATATTATTAAAAAGAAAATGCAGGGGAAATACCTTTTCTAATTCATAATGTCAAACTCCATAAGCTTAGTTTCAACACCAAGAACTGATTGCCTATGAGGTCATAGTTATTCAAAAGAATGTTGCATGATAGACAATGGGAGTGGAGAGTAATTTTTTTGAACAAACTCCACAGTAACACAGCCTACACTATTGTCCCTGCTAACAGACTGCGTCTCCTTAATTCCCTAACTTCCCTAACCTCCATCTCTAAATCTATGATACCTTGAGATCATATACTACAAGAGATGAAATAAAATTCATTTATTAAGCTTATATTATAATAAAACGTGTAAACAATATCAAACATGACAGTGTCAGTAGCATGGTTTACAGTTAAGTCGATGGCAGTTTAGGTAACTCGTGTCACTCTCCGTCAAGACATGTTGAACTTCACCCGATATTCAGCATGACTCTGGTTTTTGAATAATTCTTACTTCACCCAAGGCAATGGGTTTTTGTCGTCGAAACAGAGCTTATGGACTTCACCGTTATAAGTTAAAAAAGTGTTCTAACGTCATTTTCTTTGCAAGAATATGAATTTTCAACATGTCTACGTGTAGAGCTTGTGTTCTTACGAGTCACTGACTAGAGGAAATTTTGGCAGCGAGTACTGATTTTTGGCACTGATTTTGCAGAGAGCTGAATATGGGTGACTCGCTAAAAGAAATAGACAACAGGCTGTTTCGTTTTATGTGGGCGTGACAGCAAAATCACCATAAGAAAAAAATGATAATTTGGATGGTGCAAATATAATCTCTTCATGTATCGAAGAGATTAAAGATAAACAGTTTTCAAAACTTTGTCTGTACGGTATAAATAACATCTGCAAACTAAGCTTTAATCATGATTTGTTCTGTTGAGCTGAATCTCATGTAAGCTGCTTTAATTTGCGACTGGGTCGTATCAGTGGCATTAGAACTCGAAATCTGAACCATCAAGTCATGGGCATGAGCCAAGTGGATAGAGACGGAAATCATCACTTCCTGGAATCATGTGTACAGTTCAAATCATTCAGCCCTGGTTTTGGGCCTCTTTTTCTGTGTTTCTTATAGATTCTCTGCCGTTCGATGAACAGATTCTGAAGTTAAGTGCCGTTTGCTCGTCAGAAGTTGACCGGCCCCGATAGCACAGTTGGCAGAGTGTCCGCTTCGGGAGACGGCAGATCCAGGTTAAATACTGGCTCGGGTCACACCTAAGACTATAAAAAATAATGGCTCGGGCAGGGCGGCTTACTGCCCTTCGGTAAGGCGTCTTAGTGAAGCAGAACTAGATAAAAGAGCAGTGGAAATCCGCCCTGCAACAAGGAGGCACATTACATGCACTCTAAGGGTTCCTTCGTTCTCATATGACTGAAAAATTGTTAAGTATGACGTTAAACCCCAAGCACTCACTCACGCACTCACGCACTCACTCATTCATCAAAAGTTAAAACCTGAGGAGATGCACATGTTTTTAACGGAGAAAAGTCAGAAACCACATGTTGGTCAACAACAGGCTAAAGGGTTCAGGGGTTTACTGAACATTGTATGAAAAGGGCACATCGAACGCCGCATTTCGACATGTACTTGTCAGAGTAGTCACGTTTGGTTTGTTCGCAGGAATTGCCGGAGAGCACTGGTAAGCTGCCGGACGGATCCGTTTTAATTCGTAATTCATAACTCGCAACTTGCACCTCCAAACTTACCTTCTTAACACCTGACTTAATATCCGTGACAACACTAGTTAAAACTTGTCACCTTGGTAAATGCACTTAGCGTACCTTTGCGACATTTTCTAAATTGACCCCTCCTAATTATTTACCTTCATCGCGTCTGTAGGTTCCCGATAACCCAGCAAGCATTAACATGCTGTGTAGTTAAACAGGATAGAGCTGTTTCTCCATCCAGCCGGCTACCATTCCACCGGATTGCCATAGTTCAGATACACATTCAATTAACATACACCACTGGTGCGCTTAAGGCTGGCTGCTGTTCGAGTTATGGCATTCCCGTTAAACACTCTAAACCTTCACATGTAACAAGTTCACTTTAGAGAAAGGCATTATATTTACGTTCCCATTTTGCTGTAGGCCAGCTTATTAGCGTTAAATAGTGATACCAAACTGCGATGTTGATACAGAGCGACACGTTTGCTTGACGTTTATGTAAATGTGTATGTGGTATGACGCGTTCCCTTGGTTACTAACAGCCATTAGTCGGTGACAAAGCACCCATTATACCAGAAAGCGTAATAACAATGCAGAGTAAGCCTGGCATGTCTAACTGCGGGTTGAATACTGTTCATTGAATTCAGAATGCATAAAACACAAGGAGGGGTACACCGGCACCAGTACCATTCAGCCGCTAAAAGGCCATTTCCGTCCACACAACCCAGTGAAGTTCATGCGACAGTGTGACAACTTACCTGTAACTAACTTTCGCTGGTTCAAATAGACACTGGGGTTAACACAGAACTTGACATATGATTCTTTTGTGTTTTATATTTATTTAGCTGATGAACACAACTTTAAACATTTACGTAAAACACCCACAAGTTACTAGCAGATGTCTACATTCACATATGCATTACGGAATGAGTGGGTGAGCGCTTGACGTTTAACCTCGTACTTAACAATTTTTCAGTCATATGACGACAAAGGAGTCCTTGGAATGCAGGTAATGTGCGTCCTTTTTGCAGGACTGATTTCCACCGCTCTTTTATCTAGTGCTTAGTCCTTATCTAACCTAAACGCTTAACGACTACACTGCCAGGTTTGAAATTGTTTACACATTTTAGTATGATATAACCTTAATAAATGCATTTTATTTTATCTCTTGTAGTATATGATCTACCGGCGGTGTGGATTTAGAGATGGCTGTTAGGAAAGGCCATGTAGTGTATTTGAAGATAGTGTAGTGCAGGCTGTATTATTACGTGGAGTTTATTCTGACCGCATGTTGGTGCAGCCATTGTGAACAAATTTCTCCCTACACTAATTTCCTAGCATGTCACTTGTTTTTGAATTATTACAACGTCACCCGAGGCAATGAGTTCTTGGTGTCGGAACTAAGCTGATGGAGTTTAACAATATAAATTAGAAAATTATTCTAACTGCATTTTCCTTGTAATAATATGGACGTTCAACATGTCAGTGTATAGAGCTTGGGTCGTTACGTGTCACCGGCTAAAGGCAATTTTCCTAGCGAGTATGACTAATTTTACAGACAGCTGGATATAGGCGGCACGCTAAAAGAAACAAAATTCACAGTGGCGAATTGGTGACAAATGGCTGCCACAGAAAACGATGACGTCACGTAGCGCCATATTGTGACCACTGTTCTTAGCTTCTGGTGCCTGAAATAATGTTAGGCTTGTGCCGTTTTGGTGGCCATTCTGAGGAAGTTTTCCACTTGTTTTTGATGATTGAAAGTTACAATCCCTTGCATTTACAGATTGGCTTTGTCTTGTTCGTAGACCAAAAATTATAAATAAAAAATGTTTTAAAATACTGAAGAACGAGAAAAATATACAACTGAAATCGTAAGGTGCCAATTTCGTTAGATAGGCTGTCTTGACTTCTGGACATGACAAATCAAAGAAGCAGAATGCTGAGATTCATGGATGAGAGTAACATGCATGGCCAGGAAAACTGGCATGGCTTTACGGAAAGGTCATTTCTAGTCTAGGATGCTAGCCACTTGGTTATCGCATCACCACAGCACGGAAATAGCTTATAACTATACATTTGACGGATGTAAGTCCAGTCCCGCAAAAACCTCGTTGTCTTTCGGGTATAGATGGTACCGTCTAAAAAGACTCCAGCAGTTCATGACTTTAAGAGATCTTCCATGACTGGAACATACACATGGCGTTATTGAGTTATCGAGTTTACGTGCAGAAATGAATAGCCCAATCTGAATTCCCCTACATCAATTTGAATCTTTTTAACGGTTCTGCGACCATACTCTCCCTTGGACGCCAGATAATGCAGGACAGACTTGGTTCTACGATAGTGATTAAACCGTCCCAGAAATAAGTCTCTAGCGGAGGGACCTATTTATTTTTCCTTTATGACACAGAATGTTAAAGCAACTACCTTACTGCACGCCAGGTTATGGACGAGCTCAGGTTGCCACAGCGCATCCGTTGCTGATAAAATAATACAGCTGACAGATAGGTGGACTGTCGCTAAAACTGCAAATTATCTTGTCAAAGGCTTTGCTTTAGATGGGATTTTGTGTTCTGCAAATGACTTCAATATCAATAACGAAGAATTATCTCAGCACGATATTTTAGTTTCGTAGCCAGCACCTTTCTATTCGCTGATTGAATAATTTGTTCCCAAGGCATAATTTTGAATTGTACAAATTACTGCGGCCGCCTAACCAAGCGGATTGCTGTTCACACATTTTCAGGCTAATTTATTTTTAATCTAAGGGATATCACTATATCGTTTGACAGGTACAGTTCATGAACAGAAAACGCTCGGTTGTAATACGGCCACAGGCTTGCGGTAAGCCATAGGTTTTATCAATTCGAACTTTGATAACAGCTTGTCGCGGATGAAACATTCCAATGTGGCAAATGCATCTCGCTAAGGCAACAATTACAATTACAGACACCTTGTCGTTAGGAGACAGTAATGAAGGCTAAGCCATGCATTTTGATGTACGTACGTATCACAAATGCCTGCACTGAGAGGGCTGTGTTTTATTGCCATTAATGCAGGTTAATGACCATATCACAGAACATCCCTTTCTTCCTCTGTCTACATATCCATAAAAGGTAATTAATGATTTATTCTTTATTAAATGACATTCAAGTCCATGCAGTGTCACAATAGCAAAATCACTAATCACACCACACATCATTCGAAACTTGAGTACCATGTCAAACAATCAAAAATTTAGCAGAAAAATGTCGTGTCTCAATTTTTCACCTTATTTCCTGCGCATAAATATTATTTTCAAGAGAAAACTTACATTTTGTTTTCACATTTTGTCAAAGCTATAATATTTACTGATTTACACCTTTTTTTAAAAATTGTTTCAAGTCCAAATCGTCATAAACTATCATTCATTTTTAGTATTAAGCCCTCTTCTGTGCCATAACAGAGAGCTAGCCTGCCTGTATGCTGTGCACAAGGTTAAAAGCACGCATGCGCTGCGCAGATAGCAATATTTGTAACGTTGTGAATATATGAATAGCAAATTAACTACGATCACGATTCAGTTCAATTGTAGTCTGCGCAGAATCTTGATAAGTGACATGCGAATTAAGCTTAGATATATAAATTACTCACAATCGCTTCCATTTTCCCGTTACTATTTAAACACATGCACCTGATTCACTGTTACATAGGGCTAACCTTATCTAACGCATCTATTGATCCTATCAAAAAGCCGCTAGGGCGCTGATGTCCATGTTCTGTGCTTGAAGTTGATATTGTTTGCTTGATATAGAGTGCGCCATCGTGCTAGGTTATTAGTAAGTTGCTACTTAAAAAGCATGTGGATGAACAATTAAAATAAAATCTTAACTGAGGTAAATTGACTAGAGGTCTTATTACCGGTGAAGTGTGAATATGTGCCAAGTATCACTTGAGCGAGTATTTTTCCTGGTCTCGACTTGTGAGTATTGCATCTACAATAGTGCTAAAAGAGGAGCGTGAATTGCTATTTCTTAGGCATTTACTCATCCCTGAGAGGTCAGAGATGAACAAAGTCAATGACCAAAATGAACTAGTATCGGAATGTTCGAAATGCTCCTTACCATCCCCCAACATTTCCAAAAATAAATAAAAAGAGAGTAATATATTGTTACGAATCCCGTCTTTAAATATTGTATTGTATATTTTTTTATTTTACCGTGTCAATGTCTAACCTACATTTTCCCATTACGTTCATGTTATAGCCAGCTGTGATTCCGTCGAGCATTCTCGGGGCTTTGGTGTTTATGAATTTACTGCCATTGTAAACAGAGTGTGTCGGTGTTGTAAATATGTTTGCATTCAAACGATCCAGAATTTTCTTTGCTTTAGTCTATAAATATGAGCAACAGAGTTGTGAAGCTCGCAGTCATTCATTCACGTCCACTTGTAAGCAGTCATTTACTCAAGTCCATTTGAGAGCAGTCACATTTACTGTCATTCACTGTGAAGGGTTTTGCTGGGTTTGGAGATATCGCCTTTCACGCCATTCGACTTTCGTCATTTGTACTCCATTTTCCGTAGAGAGCACTTTTCAAGGCTTGGTATCTTTCCAAAGCCCCTTGGGATAAAAGGGGGGGGGGGGGGTGGGGGTAAGACGTGCATTTAAGCTGCTTAATCCCGAACTGATACATAACTTTCTTAAATAAGCCTGACATAAAATTTGACCAACAGTCAGATTGCATTTCCCTATGTGAATGAAAAAAAAATACCTTGTGAAAAATTGTAACAGACTATTAACTATCTGAGGAGTAGTCATCTGTTTCATTGAGATGGCTTCCGGAAATCTAGTAGCTGTATCCATAATAGTCAAAAGATACTTGTATCCTGGCTTAGTTCTAGGCAGTGGACCAACGCAATCAATAAGCAGCCTATAAAAATTTCACCAAAAGCAGGAACTCGAATTAATGGTATAGGTCTTACACTATGCTGCAGTTTTCCTACCAGCTGACAGGTGTGCCATGTCTTACGGAAATCAACCACATCCTTGTGAATCTTACGCCAGTAAAAATGGCGA
This sequence comes from Liolophura sinensis, assembly GCF_032854445.1. NCBI lineage: Eukaryota > Metazoa > Mollusca > Polyplacophora > Chitonida > Chitonidae > Liolophura > Liolophura sinensis. The sequence continues at coordinate 13,908,767 of NC_088298.1, read as the reverse complement.
GTGATTTTACTTTCTGTCTTTCTAATGACTGAATATCCACCTATCGGATTCTCATCAGCCATTCTAAATACTTTCTGTCTACAACTTGGAGGTAAAACAACATGATTATAAATTGCCCAGTCGTCATTAGCTGATACATGAGGGGATCTGTACTTTCTTCTCAACAGTTTATCCTGCTTGTAATAACCAGCAGGTACATCGCCTATTTCCTACACAAATAAAGTAGACTTACTTAATTCTCTTAATCTGGGATCTGACTGTTGTTGTTTATCCACATCAGATCGAGAGAACACAGGTCTGTCTAACTCCTGACCACCTTCTACACCATCATTATCATGAAGGAAAGTTTCAGCCAAATTAATATTACCCGCTGAATCCCCAAAGGTAATAGAGGAATTACTTTCTTTCTCCATAGGTCTTTTCTGTGACCTGGTAACCACACAAGAGGAAAATATACCTGGAAACTCCTCCTGTAGGTCTTCTGTATTGCCGTTCAAAACCGGAACACTACAGACATGAGGACACACCCTAACTTTATCTCCTGTTAAGTCATACTCAGCAAAAAGGAAATACCTTCCACAGGCAAAGTATTATTAATCCCTACAGTGACTAAACCAGTAACCAAATCAGAACTAAGGGTAACCTCCAGTAATGGAACAGGAATAAACTTGCCATTAATGCCCTGGATGAAAACATGGCTGTTCACCTTATCAGAATGTGCAGGAATCATTGGCTGCGGTGTTAACGTCCTTGACCGTCTGTTCACCCAAATAAACCTTGACCTCATTAGGAACACCGTTCTTAAATTCCTCAGCCATAATGGAATCACATCTGCCAACATCAAAGACTGACTAGCCCTGGTACCCCTAAGTATACGAACGGGGGGGGGGAGGGGAACTCCATTACCAGTAACCATACCATCGTGCGTGAATCTCCAGCATGTCTCAGGAGTCTGCCCTACATCCTTAACTTGTGGTTTGATAGAACCAACACTACCTATCTCAACTTGTGGCCTCACTGGTTTACAACTAGAGTTAACATTAACTACTGACTTTCACTCCTCTTTCCTTTTAAGTACTGGGCATGTGGACAATAGGTATCCTGTGGCTTTACAATAACGGCAAGAAAGTGAATTTACATCTTGAGGTTTGGACTGGAAGGTCCTCTTGTCACAAGAAAGACCCACATTTGACTTTATGCTTCTCACAGGGCTGCTTGTCAGTACTAAAATTTGAAGTTTTGTTTATCACAATTTCACTTATTTCTGAAATTTTTGTCCATTAGTTTCATGAATTAACTCATATTCATCGGGCAAACTGGCTGCGGTATTAACGTCCTTGACCGTCTGTTCACCTAAATAAACCTTGACTTCATTAGGAACACTGTTCTTAAATTCCTCAGCCATAATGGCACACTACAGTGTACATAAAAATCTACATAAATAGTTGAACAAAATGTGAATCTCTGTTTATCTAAAACAGGTACCAAAACACCGATAAACAAGCTAACAAGTGACGTGCTACAATCGAGGACAAGCAGGTTTTAGTTCCCGGACAAGCCCAAAATATGTAAGGTTACCGCTATCGGAGATTAAAGATGAGAAACAACTGACTTGTTTAACTCTCAGACCAGCGATAGGCATCACACAAAATCAAGCAAAGAAACATGAAGACAATGGAATAAATTCAATACATATATTTTAACAATATAGACAAATAATACAACTGTCCAAATCCGGATGGAACATTCCGGCTTCCAAAGGCAAGTCAGTCCAAGTAAATATTGAATTCACATTTAAGATCGATTTCTTAATTTACCGATGACTGTCCGATAAGTGGTTTATTCCCTAAGTGCCTGTGTAACTTCTCAGCGCAGACAGGTTGACAGTAACGTTCGTGTTGCCGAGCTGTCAGAGTATGTTTCATTCCTCGGAAATATACACAAAGTCACATTCAGTGAAAACTGTGATGAAATGTACGTAATCGCACAAGGAGACAATGGGCTTCAAAATAACGTCTCCACAAAAAATATCAAGTGGCGAAACTCGAGCTCACGAAGTACTCTGTAAAGAAAATGGAGTACAAATGACGAATGTCGAATGGCGTGACAGCCGATATCTCCAAACAAAAAAGCAAAATCCTTCACAGTGAATAACATGTTTACAACATGTTTACAACATGTTTACAACATGTTTACAACACTGATACATATTTCCAGAATGTACGTTCTATTTACAATGACACTAAACTCATAAACACCAAAGCCCCGAGAACGCTCGGCGGAATCACAGTGCTGGCTATAACATACACAAAAGGGGAAAATATCAGTCAGACATTGACCCGGTAAAGTAAAAAATAAATAAATAATACAATATTTAAAGATGGGGCTCGTAACAATATATATACTGAAATATAGAACTTTAAATACAGCCTCACGATAATGAAATGTCTCCGGGTTGCCCATTTAGCCGTATTCATGAAAAGCATTATTACGCCATGTACCTAGAAGTGGTAACGATGCCAATAGAAATAATAATCATAATGTCATTATAATTAAGCATGTAGATGTTTAGATGATATGAAAGATATACACAATGTATCAAGGACACATGTTGCATGGACGACATCTGTGCACATGAAAAACCATTATTGCATAAAGTACATAAACGGGAGTACACGCAATTATGAAAATAAAATATGGAGCAGAACTACAACTATTATAGTGCCAGGTGACTCGTTGGTGATTAGTTTCGAAGTGTTTATCGGGACCGGTAGATCCAGGATCAATCCTTGATCGAGTCACACCTAAGACTATAAAAGATGAAGTTGTAACTTCCTCGCTTGGCGTTCAGCATCAAGGGGATGGTACAACGACTGGTTGACCCGTATCAGTATAATGGCTCGGGCGGGGCAGCTTACTTGCCTTCGGTAAGTCGTCTCAGTGAAGCAGCACTAGATAAAAGAGCGGTGGAAATCCGTCCTGCTACAAGGAGGCACATTACACGTACATGCACCCTAAGAATTCCTTCGTCGTCATATGACTGAAAAATTGTTGAGTACGACGTTAAACCTCAAACACTCTCTCACTCACTCACTTGAAGTGTTTACATGAACAAGTGGACTTCAGCCAAAGCTGGGGTAAGCTGACAAGAGGTCAAATTTCAGCCGTTTCGCGTGACCAATTCAAGACTATCACCCTGTCGTTTCGTCCTTGCTCTGGTTTTATTATTTGTTGTGTAGCCATTATTATTTGGGAATACTTAGAATGTTATTGAACATGGAGCCAAGAAAAATTTTCGGTATATTTCATGTCTTCCAACAACCATTTATTATCCAATATTTTTTCGTTGTCGTTTAACATGGCATATAACATCATTTTGTTTATATCATAACAGTATCTACATGTTAACAGCTTTCAATGTTCTCTTGTCTTGTTCGCACCTTTAAAAGAGACTTCTGTTGAATGAGCACTAATTCTAGACCAGTGACGTCTAATAAACTGCAGATAACATCACTTTATAATAGTGAGCTTAGCGTTTTAATTTTGTCATGTACCACAACCGAGATATCGCAGTTCAAAGTAAGGAAAATCGCGCACTTTGAGACAATCGAAAGCGTCGCCATGTTATCGGTTTTAACCTGTCAGGCGTGAGTTATTTCAAAAATCCGAAACGCAACTGTTCCTGTCAGTCGCACACTGTGTTTCTGGTTGTTCTAGAATTGCTAATTAAAACTTGTTTTACCGTGTTACCAAGCACCTGAGAAAGAATGTTGTGTGGCCGTTTAGGTCTGAATCCAACCGTCTTCAAAAATAAGTGACCGGCCCCGGTTAGCACAGTTGGTAGAGCGTCCGCGTCGTGAGCGGTAGATCCAGGGTCAATCCTGGGTCGAGTCACAAAGTCACTAATACCTTAAAAGAGGAAGTTGTAACTGCCTCGCTTGGCGTCAGCATGAAGAGGATATGTAACGACTGGTTGACCTGTATCAGTATAATGGCCCGGCAGCTTACTTGCCTTCGGTAAGCCGTCTCAGTGAGGCAGCACTAGATAAAAAAGCGGTGGAAATCCGTCCTGCAACAAGGAGGCACAAAACATGCACTCTAAGAATTCCTTCGTTGTCATATGACTGAAAACTTGTTAAGTACGACATTAAACCCCATGCACTCTCTCACTCACTCACTCACTCACTCAAAAATAAGTCGTTATATTATTTGTCGTCTTGTCTTTATATGGTGTAAATTAAGAGCGCCTTAAAATTAAATAATACTTATATTCAGCAGTATATTAACGTAATATACATTAATTGTAACAACACAGCGTTTTCACTAATTCTAACCCAATGACGTTTATTCTTGTTACTGACACTGGCATATCTGAAATTGTTTACACGTTCTAGTATGATATAACCTTGATAAATGAATTTTATTTTATCTCATGTAGTATATGCTGTCACGGCGTTGTGGATTTAGAGATGACTGGATATTTGAAGAGATAGTAATGTAGGCTGAGTTACTGCGTGGAGATTGTTCTGACCACTTCTTGGTGCAGCTATTGTAAAACAAATCACTCTCCACGCCCACTGTCCAGTATGCAACTTGTTTTTGAATAATCATGACGTCACCCGAGGCAATGAGTTCTTAGCGTCGAAAGTAAGCTTAATTTATTTATTTATTTGATTGGTGTTTTACGCCGTACTCAAGAATATTTCACTTATACGACGGCGGCCAGCATTACGGTGGGTGGAAACTGGGCAGAGCCCAGGGGGAAACCCACGACCATCCGCAGGTTGCTGGCAGACCTTCCCACTTACGGCGGGAGAGGAAGCCAGGATGAGCTGGACTTTAACTCATAGCGACCGCATTAGTGAGAGGCTACTGGGTTATAACGCTGCGCTAGCGCGCTATCCAACTGAGCCGTAAGCTTAATGAGTTTAACATTATGAATTGCAAAAAGTATTATAAATGAATTTTCCTTGTAATAATATGGACGTTCAACATGTCAGTTTGTAGAGCTTGTGTTGTTATTTGTCACTGACTAAAGGCAATTTTGGTAGGGACTATAACTGATCTTACAGGCAGCTTAATATAGGCGACTCTCTTAAAGAAAGTATAGAGGGTGTGCTTTTTCCTACTATATAACCATTTACATGAACAGTTAGAATAAAACCCCTACTGTGGCCACATTTTCACTGCTCTAGTTTTATCCTATATGCTGTACGCTGTAATTACATCAACGTTCAGACTCATGGTTCGAGGGTGAATTATTTTTGGATGCCTTAGACCTCTTGGTGGAAGTGAATGGCTCCTGTAATCAGATGATACATAATTAGGTTCTTGTTGACCAACGAACTCCGCTGTTCATGACGGGTTTGATGGTGTCGTGCATCGAGGTACAGCACAACATATCACTGTTACCTCTGGCTGCCATACGCGATAATAGCAGGCTTCAGTGTTGTACAAAGTCTGCTGTAAGATCTGCTTGCTCAAAGCACAGGGCTAAACAAGGCTGTAATTGCCATACTCTTCCGCAAGCATTTGTGTAATGTCTGGGACTAAAAATCTGTTATATTAATACCAGGTAATACAAAATAATTAGACTTGCAGTATAGACAGTAAAACCAGAACAATAACGACAGCTTTATACCTTTCAATTGGTCACTCGTATTTCCGGCAAAACAAGATATATGTGACGAAAACGGAAACAGATAAAGCAATAACTCACGCCTGATTGGATATAACTGACGCATCGCTTCAGGTTGTCTGAATGTGCGCGATTTTACTTACCTTGAACTGCGATACCTCGGTTGTACGTCATCACAAAAAAAAATCATGCTTTTAAAGTTCTTGTTGGATACTTGATCGCTGCATATTTACATTTGGTCTAGTGTTGTCTTCTCTTTTTTTATCACTAATACCCAAATGAATTTTTACATACCTTGATTTTGTGCAAGTTGGTTTGTTAGCGGAAAACTACGCCTAAATCAAATGGGTACTCACAAATAATTTTTGGCTGTGAAGGACGGTGTTGGAAAGCACTTGTGTTCAGCATTGGATAGGTGGGTTCATGCGTAAACTTGTACAGAGCGTATACAGAGCGTCCATCGGAATAAAGGAATTTGTACTGCCTGTTAATATCCTATTGTTATTCATGACTCATTATTGATCGGTATTTAACGCCTCACTTAAGAATGCTTCACTTATATGACGGTAGTCAGGTTTATGGAAGGAGGTGTACCTGGTGTAAAACCACTGACCTTCGCAAGGTATCGGACAAACTTTCTGACTAAACGCCGAGGTTGAAACAGCCAGACCTGGATTCGAACATTGGCCAGTGGCCATTGGCCTGATAGTTGCAGCGACGCCAGCACCATAAGCATAAGCTCCCTCCTCTCTGTTATTCTTGATAACGGAAGCATAGTTTGGATAACATCACACGCTGAGAGCTTCCTACCACCAAAGGCGGAATCTAGTCTGGATAAGCCTTTCTCGATACCAAATTGACTGGTGCCCGGGGGATAGCCTGCTAGCAGAACCGTTAAGCAGTTCAAAAACTACCCGCAACAATATACCGCAACTAAAAATAACGTAAGAGATTTCACACATACTTGTTGGTTTTTAATCCTGCACATGTTTACAGTGTAGATTCAAAAGACGTTTGGGCGCAAGTAAAGAAGCTAAAAGCCAATCAGCAACTAATGGAGTTATTGTCGTCGAGCGGTCTTTGTTGTAGTTGAGCCTTTTAACTGCTCCGCAACCAAAATTTTTCGTTGATAACCATTTTGCGACATTCACTTCCCTCTTACAGGGGAGAAATTAGACTCACTTTCCGTTTGGTTCCGTCATTTTTCACTGTGTCCGATTACTGGGAAGCACGAACCGCCGCCAAGATAAGCCCCAGCTGCTGAGCCCCGAACCACCAATCGATTACTGAAGCAGGTTTATCAATCAGTCTGTAAAAGTCTAATTGGATTGTTGTTTAGGGGTGCCATCTGAGCCTGAAACTAATGGAAATCCCCTCCATGGGAAGATTCACAATGGAGTGTCGCAGAGACGCCGCTAATGCTGTAGCTACCCCAGATTGTTTTTCCTTGTGGAGAAAGGGAGCATGTCAAGCACCTGTAACTCGTAGAGAATTGAGGTGTGGTTCATCGTACTTACCTAAAAGGGTCATTAATATACTATGGACAATTTGTCTTAGCGGACTGCAACCGGCAAACTAGTTTAATGATTAGTTAATTCCTGGACTGATTGGTTCAAAGGTTAATTGAATTCATTAATTCGTTGACTGAATGAGCAGTTGCATGGTTGATTGATTAATTGGAAGTTTTCTACCTTCATTTCTTCACCACATGTATATATTCACTTAATATTGTATTTGTTTAGTGTGGAAGAGGGCCCCCTCTGGCTAAGACGATGAAAGCGCTGGCTCGTCGCGACTGTCTGGCCCTAGACCTTCGAGGCCACGTGTTCGAAACTTTCCCTTGCGGTTCCCGTCGTCTTGCGATCGGTGGTTCGTTAGGTGCTTGGCGGTGGGCGTTGGATCACTCCGGACAATTCAGTTTCCTTGTTCCATATACCGGACCACCGTCTTGTTAAGTACGGCGTTAAGCACCAGTCACATAAATGGTGCGGGCGAAGATAGATGGGATGATCGGGAGTTACCTGAAGGAGGCAAATTGGGGTTCGTAGTCACGTGACTACGACCTAACAGCCCTACGTAATTACAACTTCATTTAACTTGTGGGACTTCGCTAATAACCCTGTGAGATTAGCTTACTAGCGCAAAACAATATACAAAAGCCTTAAGTACTAAACTTTTGGCATCTGTTAAGGAGCTCATCTATTTAAAGTGGTGCATGCGGGTTAATTTAACACACTCATTTTCTGAGACTGACAATCAGGCCTGGACAAAGACAGGGAAAATACCACAGACGTATCGTTTACATCAAAGGTAAACTTTACATGAACAATACAAACAGCATTTAATGGAAAATCTTAGTCCATGTCGTAAGAGTTCCTTAGGCCTAGTTCCATCGGGGTATCCACGCAATACCGAATCGGATCTAAGCTGAATAAGCATGATCCCGTTCACATAAGCCCGCCCCACACTTTAAAAAACATGCTATCAAATTTACATAAACAGTATAAACAAAAAGAACAGACAGAGTTTCCCGTTTGCCATTCTTCTTTGTCAGTGCGAAAATATTAAAGAGTCGTATATTCATTGCGTTGAATTAGATCGCTATATTAGCTACATAAACCGTTGGAATCCAAGCGCAAGTGAGATACATATTTTATTACCGACAACTAGCATGACACACGGTCTGAACACTCATTTCACTCATTCTCCAAGAACATACCTTTCGCCTTTATAACATCAAGCTTCTACAGAGTATTTATAGCCCACACTAAATATCCATAAATATAAGCGGTATAAGCTGGTTTTTGAACTTGATCCGACGGTACACAAAATGAATTGTCACACCTCTTTTTATCTAAATTGCACAATAACAAAAGCAGGCATTGCAGAAAAATCAAATATTTAAACAGAAAAAACAAATGCACGGACTGGTTTTCAATCTTGATATGAGGTTACAAAAATATGCGTGAACACAAAATTTTATCACAATTAAACAACAGTAACAGCAGCTTTTACAAATTAAGAAACCAAAACTCCTAATGAGGATCCCAGAACTTATTACATATGCAAAACTCATGAACAGATCAGGTTTTCAAGTGGGTGTGAGGTTCCTTACAATAAAGCTGCATAGGCCCATGAACTTGTCTAGTGGGACAATATTTGAGGGGCGTTATTGATTTATTTGCGTGATTGGCTTTTATGCCGCACTCAATATAAAGAATATTTCACTTAAACGATGGCGGCCAGCATTATGGTGGGAGAAAAGCCACGACCATCTGCAGATTGCTGGAAGACCTTCCCATATAAGGGGAGCATTATTGTACGACAAACAAATCGAAACATGCTGACGGACAGACAAATTAATATCCGTCTGTTCTTGCTAAAGCGTGGGATAACTCTGCCTTAGTTTACATTAGCCATGACTGTTCTTCTTCAATCATGGCTTCCCGCTCCCCCCCCCCCCACCACCCCCACACACTCTGTACAGATTTCATGCAACAGTCGTAATCATTAAGAACACGTCCTGAAAGGTACATTTTATGTATTTCGCAATTGAATACTCAAGTAGAGTATTAAGCCTAAACATGTGACTTAATTAAATATACATATAAAACATATTCTTGTATGTAACGTATCTGTGTTTTTTGTCGCATTGTCCATGTTAAAAGCTGTTGATCGAATCGTCCAAATAAGCCGCGATTATGACGTGTAAAAGTATGAATGGCATCGGCAATAGTAACTCTCTATGTCCGAATAACCCGCGATTATGACGTGTAAAAGTATGAATGGCATCGGCAATAGTAACTCTCTATGTCCAAATAACCCGCGATTATGACGTGTAAAAGTATGAATGGCATCGGCAATAGTAACTCTCTATGTCCAAATAACCCGCGATTATGACGTGTAAAAGTATGAATGGCATCGGCAATAGTAACTCTCTATGTCCGAATACGCCGCGAATATAACGTGTAAAAGTATGAATGACATCGGCAATAGTAACTCTCTATGTCCGAATACGCCGCGAATATAACGTGTAAAAGTATGAATGACATCGGCAATAGTAACTTTCTATGTCCAAATAAGCTGCGAATATAACGTGTAAAAGTATGACTGACATAAGCAATATTAACTCTCTATGTCTACATAAATCGGGAATATAACGTGTAAAAGTATGAATGGCATCGGCAATAGTAACTCTCTATGTCCGAATACGCCCCGAATATAACGTGTAAAAGTATGACTGACATCGGCAATAGTAACTTTCTATGTCCAAATAAGCTGCGAATATAACGTGTAAAAGTATGACTGACATAAGCAATATTAACTCTCTATGTCTACATAAATCGGGAATATAACTTGTAAAAGTATGAATGGCATCGGCAATAGTACCTCTCTATGTCCGAATACGCCCCGAATACAACGTGTAAAAGTATGACTGACATAAGCAATAGTAACTCTCTATGTCCAAATAAGCCGCGATAATAACGTGTAAAAGTAGATTGACATCAGCAATATTAACTCTCTGTGTCTACATAAATCGGGAATATAACGTGTAAAAGTATGAATGGCATCGGCAATATTAACTCTCTATGTCCGAATACGCCCCGAATACAACGTGTAAAAGTATGAATGACATCGGCAATAGTAATTTTCTATGTCCAAATAAGCTGCGAATATAACGTGTAAAAGTATGACTGACATAAGCAATATTAACTCTCTATGTCTACATAAATCGGGAATATAACTTGTAAAAGTATGAATGGCATCGGCAATAGTAACTCTCTATGTCCAAATAAGCCGCGATAATAACGTGTAAAAGTAGATTGACATCAGCAATATTAACTCTCTGTGTCTACATAAATCGGGAATATAACGTGTAAAAGTATGAATGGCATCGGCAATATTAACTCTCTATGTCCGAATACGCCCCGAATACAACGTGTAAAAGTATGAATGACATCGGCAATAGTAATTTTCTATGTCCAAATAAGCTGCGAATATAACGTGTAAAAGTATGACTGACATAAGCAATATTAACTCTCTATGTCTACATAAATCGGGAATATAACTTGTAAAAGTATGAATGGCATCGGCAATAGTAACTCTCTATGTCCGAATACGCCCCGAATACAACGTGTAAAAGTATGACTGACATAAGCAATAGTAACTCTCTATGTCCCAATAAGCCGCGATAATAACGTGTAAAAGTAGATTGACATCAGCAATATTAACTCTCTGTGTCTACATAAATCGGGAATATAACGTGTAAAAGTATGAATGGCATCGGCAATATTAACTCTCTATGTCCGAATACGCCCCGAATACAACGTGTAAAAGTATGACTGACATAAGCAATAGTAACTCTCTATGTCCCAATAAGCCGCGATAATAACGTGTAAAAGTAGATTGACATCAGCAATATTAACTCTCTGTGTCTACATAAATCGGGAATATAACGTGTAAAAGTATGAATGGCATCGGCAATATTAACTCTCTATGTCCGAATACGCCCCGAATACAACGTGTAAAAGTATGACTGACATAAGCAATAGTAACTCTCTATGTCCAAATAAGCCGCGATAATAACGTATAAAAGTAGATTGACATCAGCAATATTAACTCTCTATGTCCTAATACGCCGCGAATATAACGTGTAAAAGTATGACTGACATCAGCAATATTAACTCTCTATGTCCAAATAAGCCGCGAATATAACGTGTAAAAGTATGACTGATATAAGCAATAATAACTCCCTATGTCTACATAAGCCGCGAATATAACGTGTAAATGTAGACGGACATCAGCAATAGTACATGTAACTCTCTCAGGCTTACCTGTATTGAGGACATCTTTTGATTCAAGTCAACCACGACACAGAAGAAGTCACACTGAATGTTGATTCATAGATCACGTAAAATCCCCGTACTATCTTGTCGGGCAATTCTCTGGCACTAACCAAACATGACGTGACGACTGACTGAGCCTCATCTATACGTTAGCCTTATAGCATTAAAGGGTGTACTACACGCACACCGCAAGCCGCATTACACTCGGTAACTTATCGCCCGTTCCGGATTTCTCACATGCCATCGACCGAAAATCAATTACCCAATAGATGGCGCGCGTTGTTGAATCTTCAACACGGCCGGAAGAGACGGAAAACGAGTGAATTTTAGTGAGAATTAAGAGACTCTTTGGTGTTGGAGTGAGTTAGGTGACCTGAAGGGCTCATTGTTGGGGGCTTGATGCACTATATCAGCTGGGACTGTGTAAGCTCATATAAAAATGTAAGGACAGTATTGTTTTTTACGTCCAGCAATCCGATTAACACTGTCTCGCTATCACAAGAATCTTATGTATCATACACGCTTTGAACCGATGAGGCCTCATGTTCGATTACAGCGGCTCCTGGTTCGGCTTCGGTCTTAAGTCAGCTGGTTTGCCAAGGGTGCGGACTGCAAAATATCCATCCTGCTGTATCTGGCTTCCGCCACCAATAAAACAAACCGTCATGAAACTGAAATATTAGCGAGAACGTAGTAATTTATAAATTTATATATCTGACTGGGGTTTTACGCCGGACTCAAGAGTATTTCACTCAAATGACGGTTTTACAGTTGCATAGTGACAGGAAACCGCACGAACCCCTGACCATCCAAAAGTTGCGAGAACCTACTGAACACAAGTCTATTACATACATGCCAACTGTCTGGATGATGGCAATAAAAAGTAATAAATACTTCCTAAATACCAGGCCACGGTTGTTGTATTCATATATTCTATGGCATTTGTAGTTTTGATATCATTTATACTAAGGCATCCAGTTACTGACACAAGTGTTGGATAATAATGTTGGATAATTCTGTCCTTAAAATCTGCTCTTAATTATCGAAGAATTACCCGGACAACGCACAGCCGAATGTCTGCCATGCATATCCCTGGGGAATGACCTAGCTGTTGCCCGAGCCCATGTTATTAATAAATGTTTAATTATGAATACCCCGAAGACAATATATGCGCTTTCAGAAAATTATCGAAGAGTCGTGTATTAATCCTATATTAGTTTATCAGGAGTAAGGGCGCATGTTCACTAGGTCTTCAAGACCGGACTAACCGTTCACGTAGGACCGTTTACCAATTATCACAACGTAACCGCTCCACCAGTTTTATTCCCAATTCTGTTGTCTATTAGCATACTGTGTTCGTAGAATTCAATCACTCTTCTCACGTATTTTTTTTGGCTTACATAATGTTGGGAGTTTTGCAAAACGTCTGACTAAATTTCTGGGGTGTGCATGCCTGGTTTCCCCAAACAAACCCGACATCTGTGTTGTTCGACCTCTGCGTACGATTGTTCAAAACTTTAAGCCAAGTCTTCAATTTTGTACTTAGCGTAAAGAAACGCGTGTCAGTACACTGGGCGGGGCCTCTGTGGCTCAGTTGGTTAGCGCTCTAGTGCAGCGTAATGACCCAGGAGTCTCTCACCACCGCGGTCGCTGTGTGTTCAAGTCCAACTCATGCTGGCTTCCTCTCCGGTCGTACGTGGGAAGGTCTGCAGCAACTTGCGGATGGTCGTGGGTTTCCCCCGGGCTCTGCCCGGTTTCCGCCCACCATAATGCTGGCCGCCGTCGTATAAGTGAAATATTCTTGAGTACGGCGTAAAACACCAATCAAAAAAAAAAAAAAAAGTACACTGTGTCTGGTGTTCCGCTTGCCCTGGTATCAGTACACTGTGTCTGGTGTTTCGCTTGCCCTGGTATCAGTACACTGTGTCTGGTGTTTCGCTTGCCCTGGTATCAGTACACTGTGTCTGGTGTTTCGCTTGCCCTAGTGTTATAGCACTGTTTCTGGTGTTCCGCTTGACTTGGTATCAGTACACTGTGCCTGGTCTTCCGCTTGCCCTGGTGTCAGTACACTGAGACTGGTGTTCCGCTTGCCCTGGTATCAGTACACTGTGTCTGGTGTTTCGCTTGCCCTAGTGTTATAGCACTGTTTCTGGTGTTCCGCTTGACTTGGTATCAGTACACTGTGCCTGGTCTTCCGCTTGCCCTGGTGTCAGTACACTGAGACTGGTGTTCCGCTTGCCCTGGTATCAGTACACTGTGTCTGGTGTTTCGCTTGCCCTAGTGTTATAGCACTGTTTCTGGTGTTCCGCTTGACTTGGTATCAGTACACTGTGCCTGGTGTTCCGCTTGCCCTGGTGTCAGTACACTGAGACTGGTGTTCCGCTTGCCCTGGTATCAGTACACTGTGTCTGGTGTTTCGCTTGCCCTAGTGTTATAGCACTGTTTCTGGTGTTCCGCTTGACTTGGTATCAGTACACTGTGCCTGGTCTTCCGCTTGCCCTGGTGTCAGTACACTGAGACTGGTGTTCCGCTTGCCCTGGTATCAGTACACTGTGTCTGGTGTTTCGCTTGCCCTAGTGTTATAGCACTGTTTCTGGTGTTCCGCTTGACTTGGTATCAGTACACTGTGCCTGGTCTTCCGCTTGCCCTAGTGTCAGTACACTGTGCCTGATGTTCCGCTTGCCCTGGTATCAATACACTGTGCCTGGTTTCAGTACACTGTGCTTGGTGTTCTGCTTGCCTTGGTGTCAGTACACTGTGCCTGGTGTTCCGCTTGCCCAGGTGTCAGTACACTGTGCCTGGTGTTCCGCTTGCCCTGATGTCAGTACACTGTCCCTGGTGTTCAGCTTGCCCTGGTGTCAGTGAACTCCGCCTGGTGTTCCACTTGCACTGGTGTCAGTGCACTGGGCCTGGTGCTCCGCTTGCCCAGAGGTCAGTGCACTGTGCATGGTGTTGCCCTAGTGTCAGTACACTGTGCCTGATGTTCCGCTTGCCCAAGTGTCAGTACACTGTGCCTGGTATTCCGCTTGCCCTAGTGTCAGTGCATTGCGCCTGGTGTTCCGCTTGCCCTGGTGTCAGTGCGCTGTGCCTGGTGTTCAGCTTGCCCTCGTGTCCACGCACTGTGCCTGGTTGGGACGTTAAGATTGGTGTGACGTTACGTGAAGCAGGATCATAAATATGTCAGCACTGAGACTGGGATACTACTTAGATATAACGTCATATCACCCATATTATTTTCAAATCAATGACAACTATAAAGAACCAAAGTATATAATGATAAGGTATTTGGATTGTCAGAGGGGTAATGCATGCATCACAGATACTGGAAGGCAACATATCCACACAGCTCCGCACCAGTAAAACAGGCGTCATTGTGTGTACGTATGCGCCGTGTTTTAGGAATAGGCCTAGTAAAACATAAAAAAAAACGCCCACATCTGCTTGTTTTCCGCAACACATATACACGGAAAAAGGTCGAAATAATTCATGTAATGGATCAAAAATGCGCATTAAATAGATATAATCTTCCCAACTCGTTTACTAATCGCAATGAAAGTCTGTTGAAAATTGTACTAGAAAGAGTTGCATTCTCTTGCCAGTATTCTCCGCATAATATGGCACGGGCGCGAACAAATACCGGCTAGCTGAACGGTCTGTTAGCGGTTAGTTGATTGACCAAAACGTGCTTGATTCTGAGGTCACTGATTCAAATCTCGGTGTGTTTTATTGCTTTTCATTTTTTAACTTTTTATGGACTTTTTCTTACTTTCTTTTTTTTCTTACTTTTCTTTCTTTTTTATTCTTTTTAAGAAAGTCTTTGTCCTAAAATAAAATATATAACAAAATAAATAAGTATGTAAAACACTCATAAATATATCTGCGCTTGACAGACTTCCCAGCAATAAGGCCATGTGGAGACAATGTAGTGTGTAACAAGTTAATCTGTTCTCTCTGTTTCATATTACCAGATAGCCATCAACTATCACAGCACGCTGTTTTATCGACTTGATATTCAGTTGGATTAATGGCAGCGCTCTGGAGAAAAGCTTTCCGCAATTATCGAGTCATTATACAAAACACGTAGAGGAACACGTGTTCCCGAGAGGCGGTCTGTCGTGTATGTAGACGTGTGGTATATACAACATACACGTTATACATGCATTTTGATTATCAGGGGCCCACAGTCAACATAGTGTGTTGTGAAAATGTTTAAAACTGCACATGCTGCCTTTCGTAAACATTGTTTCCATATAAATCGAGAGTCATGGACTTTTTACAGTATTAAGGTGAAAGACAATTGTGAAATTTTATTGGTTGGTTAATTACTCTCATGTGTGGTCTGTGGTCGAAAATGCGAAACGCGAAAGAGCGAAGGACGAAAAGCTCAAAGTGCGAGGCCAATGCCTGACAAAACACGAAACCATGATGCTGGTTGCTGTCATTTAAGTCAGTACAGCGTAAAACATCAGTCACATGAATAAACATAGGCTGTGTCTTCTTGTGAGAGAGCGAATCCATGCTACTTGACTAAAGTACCACAGGCACGACACCCCACCCAGTCACATTATACTGGCACCCCACCCAGTCACATTATACTGGCACCCCACCCAGTCACATTATACTGGCACCCCACTCAGTCACATTGTACTGTCAACCTACCCAGTCACATTATACTAGCTGTCACCCCACCCAGTTTTTTTACACTGTCACCCCGCCCAGTCACATTATACTATCTGTCACCCCACCCAGTTTTCTTATACTGTCATCCCACCCAGTTTTCTTATACTGTCATCCCACCTAGTCACATTATACTGTAACCCCACTCATTCACATTATACTATCTGTCACCCCACCCAGGTTTCCTAGACTGTCATCCCACCCAGTTTTTCTTATACAGTCATCCCACCTGGCACCAGATAAAGCCTGCTGTGACAAAAGGCAAAGTGCTTGAAAAAAAATATACATACACACATTCTTCTAATGGTTAGACGTTAGACCTCGAAAAAAATGTTTTCAATGCCTTTGATAAGGATAATCAAGATTGCTTTTATGAAAGAGCAACAAAGAACAAGGATTTAGCAGTTAGCACAAGACTGTGCGAGTCGGGTGATACATTATACATTGTATGAGCTTGACATAAAATTAAAGAAATGTAAAATAAAATTACTTATAAAAATTATCAATTTAAATTATAAAGTGAATTAAGTCATGGTTAATTAATTGAAGTTCAAAATTAATTCCATTTTCAGTAGTAATGATTAATGATGTCTAACAATTGAAACATGTACATACACGTAATAAATTCAACACCTCAACCTTCACCACACATATGAATGATATCCCTATACAAGTGTATACATCTTATGCTAAATAAAACGTTTAACCTTTTAGTTATATATTTAAGCTATCCCTTATGCCGATGAGCTGAATATACAAACTTATAACAATTACTACATATATGTATACATGTACATGCATAAGCATGCTACCCATATACACACAAACAGGTTAACAGAAAACCTTTGTGTATGAGCATACCGCATACGTACACGTGGTAAGTGCCCATCTCTTGATATCAACGCACCTGCATGTACTGTGTATGTATTATATACAGGTTGTACTTACAAGGTTTCTCTCAGCAGACGGTCTTCACTAACACTGTCTTCCCCAAACACAATCCCCAACAACGAGCATCTACTTATAAAGGTGTTGTATGTGACATCATCACTCTGGCAGAGCAAAAGCCAGTCAGCCATATTGGAGTCCTTTTTAACATGGGCAGGTGAAGCAGCAGTAGTCGATCCAGTATGGCTGCCAGAAATGGGTCATGCAACCTTTCTATAATACGAGGTAGTAGGATCTGAAGCAATCCTGCTGTGTGTGCCAGTATTCTCCCTATCAACCCAAATCTGTCCTTTTCACGTCGTACTTTGTGCACATGTAAATATGGCACCATTTGTTAAACCTTCAAGGTCATAACTTTAAGTCTA
Source organism: Liolophura sinensis (assembly GCF_032854445.1). Lineage (NCBI taxonomy): Eukaryota > Metazoa > Mollusca > Polyplacophora > Chitonida > Chitonidae > Liolophura > Liolophura sinensis. Next base: position 13,891,293 of record NC_088298.1, on the reverse strand, counting down.
ACTTTTGTGAGACGACTTATATTCCATCATCAATGTGGTGTCCTGATCTGTCCATCACAGGTGAAAACATTTGTCAGATACTTTCACTAAGGTCACTGGTTCACTGGATGAAATTGTCGGCTGTTGTATTTATTTATTTATTTATTTATTTATTTATTTGATTGGTCTTTTACGCCGTTCTCAAGGAAATTTCACTTATACGACGGAGGCCACCATTATAGGGTGAGGAAACCGGGCAGAGCTCGGGGAAAACCCACGACCATCCGCAGGTTGCTGAGAGACCATTCCACTTACGACCGGAGAGGAATCGGCTGTTGTATAAGTGAAAATCTTTACCATAATGTTAAATGACAATGAAATGCTGGTATGTAAGTTTAGATATAATCATAGTCTTAGATAATCATATTTTTACGATTGGTAACTCATCTAGTTTCCTTATGTTTGCTTAACCCAGACTAGCTATGCCTACAGCTGACCTGATAGATATTGGAGGCCTAACTATGTATTGTCTTATATTGTCTTTCAGAAAAACCAGCCATCGTCCAGTTCAGAACATGAACGTCTTCAGGGCAAGAATGTTTGTATACATGTGTCATCTAACAGCTGATACAAGCTCTGTGTTCCTTGGCGTTTTACTACATTGGTACCACACACTCTTAAAGTAACTGACCTTGGCTAGAATTCCCAGAAATGGAATTTTCCATTTAACTATAATATTTTTTAAAACTGGAATGATACATGTACTTACAGGTGCGACATCTATTCACAAGTGTGACCTATACTTACAAATGTGACGTACTTAAAAGTGTGGCATGTACTTACGAGTGTGACATGTACTTAAAAGTGTGGCATATACTTACAAGTGTGACATGTACTTACAAGTGTCACAGAAATTACATGTATTTTAGTACCTCAGTTGATCAAGCACCCATGTGTATTATTGAAGTATCGCTTTGCTTTATAAGAAGGGCAGCTTTGACCGCCTGTTACCCTATTAATCTGAAATGTCATCGATTATATAATTTTTATTTTACTGTCAGCGAAATAGAAGAAATGTGTATTCAGTTTTAATGGCAGCAGACATACTGCTTGGTTTACGTGTCTCGTATATTATGCATCATATAAATCATAAACAGATCATTTAGTAATCCCCCAAATACATGTAAGTCAAATTATATGGATTCGATTATGCATGTAAAATTCCAGAATTTAAGGTATTTTATTTCTGAAATATAGCAGAAATACACGTACTACCAGTAATAAGAATACATGTAGCATGGCACCAAAAGACTATAAAAAGTTATCATATATAATACTATGGCTTTGTTTATACTGATCCTATTATTTACATGTTCAAGTCCGGCTCATGCTGGCTTCCTCTCCGGCCGTAAGTGGGAAGGTCTGCCAGCAACCTGGGGATGGTCGTGGGTTTCCCCCGAGCTCTCCCGCTTTCCTCTTATCATAATGCTGGCCGCCGTCGTATAGGTGATGTTCTGTTGTAGGCTTCCTACCATTGTCAAAATACTTGAATGGAGAAAGTTTTTGTAAACTGCCACAAACCTGCTGTCTGAACTAGTCAGTTATTGTCCCAGCCGCTATCAGCCTCTTACTGACTTCAAGCTCCCAGGAAATATGAATCTACAGATCCACGGATAAGACTGAGCTTGCGCGTTGTGCATCCGGGAAGACAAGCATCCTGGCAACTCATGGCCCGTCCACTTATACCTAAAGCAGCCGTGTAGTTGTACGTAGCACTTACTTGTACATGTACGTACGTGATCCAGTTCCCCACTAAATGATACTGGGTCACATGTGTATACATTTCATTTCATTTATTTAGGCTGCTGAGACCCGAGTTCGAAAACAGGTGTTCTAGCTCGGCTACTTACTCTGGAATTACATGCATAAAAGTCCACAAAAAATCATGTATCATATCAGAATTAAAGGACCTTCATCTCTTCAGTTTTATGAGGTTGAAAAGAAAAGAACTTTGATCAAGTACATGTAGGAAACTACCATTCAATTAATTTTTTTTTACAAAAAATACCAGGCTACCAATGGCGGACAAGCACGTTCTAATATTTTCCCAGCACACACTCACAATACCTCCCCTCACGTTCAAATGGCAAGCTAACAATGGCCTCATCCTTCAGAGACAATATGCTTGTTGTAGAGCTCGTTTTAGTTTTTAGCAACAATCTGTTACAATGAATCAAAAAAAGCTTATTTCTTCTGAACTGAAGTCTGAACACCACTAGCATTTAAAGGAGAAGAAAATTTACATATCAAACAAATGCCATTGAAAAGAGTATGCATTTCCTCGTAGGTGCATGCCATAAAAAATCTAATATGTACCTCAAGTTGATAAATTATAAATGAAATCAGCACCAAAATCCTCGGTGGGCGACTCCATTTTGTCTAAGAACTAGTCCTGAAGTCTTCTGTGTTAGGTGGAGAATTTCCGTCGGGAACCGCCGAAATGCAGTTCGTACGTTTCCGGTAGAACTCTTCTTCCCAGGAGGTAGCGAACAGTTCGTTTTTCGCTTGACGATCGGACAAGGAGAATGATGGAAGTAGGTTCCGAGTTACACGAACAAGCCGACAGTTTTAACGACTCTCATTGGCTGAGAGGTAACACACCCCAGCATAAATTACAGGGTGTTAAAGATGTATTCAGCTTTGCCGTTTTCAGGCTTTACGTGTATGGCGAGACAAAATTGCTAAATTATGCAGCAGACACCACCAGATAGAAATAATGTGCTCTTTTCAGCATATAGTGTCATCTTTTTAAATTTTCTTCTCCTTTAAAAATGTGCGTGTCCTCCTCCATCATATAATACAGTGCAATATGTATAACACAATGCTATTAGCAAAGAAAAAGTGACAGCTTTATTACTACAGTGTACAGACTGTAGTCACTCACAGACTCACAAAAAGTTGAGAAAAATTACCTTCCAGATGAATCCAACAGCGACTCTTTATCTTTGAGCGTTTACCAATAGTTTGCACCCCTAATTTTATCCATTCTCTATCGCTTAGGTCAGGGACTTCTTTTGGTCCCACTTGTGGGAATAATGCCTCATGAAGTAAGGTGTATTATTTCCAATGTCTTTATATCTAGGTAAATCTTATGAAGCACCCCAGAAGTCAACTGCAAATGTTAATGCATGTACTGTACATTATAACAATGCATCCCATCCCACTCGTGCATTATCCACATTTAAATGCAAACAGAATGTATCTTAAAATATACCCGTATAAAGTATGAGAGTAAATATCCCCATCATTAAAATTTCAAGGTTTAATTTATGCATGTACTTGTAGATATGAGACATATCCATGCTATAGCATACATGTACAGTCAATTTTAAAGTAAAAGTAAGCTAAAATATGAAGTCAGGTCCAACATACAGACACCTGAAAAGTATGCGTAAAAACACTTTCATTTATTTTTTTTATAGATTTTTGAAAGAGTGTTGAAAGGCATTCAAATATTTAAATACTACGGTGGGATTTATGAGCCACACTGACGGAATCTAGGAACTCTCACGTCACATCACCTTTTTTCCCCGGATGTTTCCCAGAAGGAAGGAATTGTTGAGAACATTATTTCAGTAATCTTTTACTCATAGGTTATTCCAACTTTCAGTGTCGTGATAAGAGTTGGAAAAACTTCATGTGACGTCAGAGTTTCTAACCTCTGATAGTATGGTCCATAAAGCCCACCTTAGAATTCAAATGTTTGAGCCCCTTTAACTCTTTTCACAAAAATCTAAAAACAATATTTAAAGTGTATTTGTGTATAGTTTTAAGATGTCTATTAAGTGATGCCTACTTCAATGTTTAGAGGTCATTTCCTTAAACTAACAGCATGTACTGACATCTGTAGCGGTACTTTACACATTTCATTAACAGTCACAACTTCAGCGTGTAATGTGTGTAAATATGAAACAGTTATAAATAGTTAAAGAATGGCAAACAAATTACGGGTCTTTTATTTCATAAAATGAACAAGAATATGGATTAGTGAAAAGAAATATTATCTCATTTTCCAGAAATTTTGGATACAAATCCTGCACTCCTAAATCTGTCATTATTTCTTCCACGGCTGAATAAAAGAGAAAATATGGAGGGAAAATCATAGGGAAGAATTCAAATATCACATAATCCACATAAGGTTTTGTTTTACGGTAAGTTATTACGGTAGCTAAAAAGGAATTAGAGTGTTTATAATAAGTTATGTTGTGAACAATCGAACCTTGTTATGCTTGTCAAAGCTGTGGCCATTGAGAACTATGTTCAGGTATACTGTTATTATTAAAGTAAACAGAGAGCTCAGAATAAGGTCTGGTAAATCAAAAGTTATATCAGGTACAAAACTCTATGTGCTACAGGTATACTGATTATAAGCGTACCACATTAACTTTTTAATCTTGGGTAAAATGACACAGACATAATAAAATTATACCATTAATTAATTAACTTTCATATTTCATAAACATCTGTTACGTTGGTGCAAGTTTAATACTTCTGGTTTGATTCGACTTATATTATCCAAAGAAGCTTTCTGACAAATTCTGCCGGATTTCACCATGGAGAGATATATGGTACAAAAGACAGTCGTCAGGTTTTATCACAAAACAGAACAAAATCAACATATATGGCAGTCTACGTCAGCCTTAACTTGTAAAACAAAAGTTGTCACCGGTACACACTTCATCACTGTTGAGATCAAAGATGATATTTAAAACTCACTATGGCCTTAGTGAGAGATTTTCTTTTGACACAATCATTTTTTAAAATGATTGCCTAGTAAAACTAACCTTTTCGTACCGCATACCACCAGCTCAGTTGGCTCAGTTGGTTAGCGCGCCAGCGCAGCGTAATGACCCAGGAGTCCCTCACCAATGCGGTCGCTGTGAGTTCAAATCCAGCTCATGCTGGCTTCCTCTCCGGCCGTACGTCGGAAGGTCTGCCAGCAACCTGCGGACGGATGGTCGTGGGTTTCCCCCGGGCTCTGCCCAGTTTCCTCCCACCATAAAGCTGGCCGCCGTCGTATAAGTGAAATATTCTTGAGTACGGCGTAAAACACCAATCAAATAAATATACAAAATAACATGAGCACTGGGGTGATCGCTACCAGATGTCCAGTTTATGGTAAAAATCGGGTTCTTCAAATTACAATGACCTGACGACACTCTACCACGTGAGAGCAGCCTCAGCTTTAACATTCCCTAATTTAAACCGTCAACCAAGTGTAACAGTACCGCCTGCCGCATCACAGTAAATTTGCATTACGCCTAATATCATTACACATGTGCAGGGTGTCCCAGAAGTCGCGCACCATCCAGGTTGAGGTTGAATGCTTGAGCTACACAGCGGTGTGTTGCCCCATCTCTTCCAAACATAAAAACCAATTTAACTCTTTCTTGTACTGTTATTTTATTAGCTATAATTAACTCTGAAAGAGGGAAAGAAATTAAAACCAGTATTAAATCTGAAACACAGAAAAATAATGAAAATCAGGATGGTGCTCGACTTCTGGGACACCCTGTATAAGTCCATTAGAGCTTGAAACAACAACGACATCAATTGTAGGTACTACAAAGTTCAGTTCAACCTCAGGAAGGAGAGACGTTGATGCAGACTCAATCACACTGGAAGCCTACCTTTAGTCACATAATGAATTTCGATGTATAATAAATAATCACAGAATGACCATGCAAGAACAGTTCTTTTGAAAAGGTCGAAAACCCGAAAATGAGAGGAAAAAAACCCAAAACCCGAGGAGAAAACCCGAAAGTGCGAAGTTGCGTTAGCCTCGTACTTTCGTGTTTTCGCCTCGTGTTTTCGGGCTTTTGATTCGCACTTCCGGGATTTGGTATTTTCGTGTTTTCGGCCTTTTACTTACAAGGTCGAAAGTAAGAAAACGCGAGTGACCACATCCGGTTTCCATATATTTCTTATCTTATTTGTGTGGAAATTAGATCCACTGATTGATTGATTGATTGATTGGTGTTTGCCGCCGCATTCAAGAATTTTCCATGTTTATCACTGGGATCAGATATGTGGGTGAAGGCCAAATGAGTGGACAGAGTAAACCGCACACCAGTGAAGACAAAAAAGCCGCGGCCACAACGGCGAGTGCTGGATTCGAATACGCGACCTTGTTGCCTGGAGCCAGTGTCCTCTCGCTTCGTCTAGCTCTCCGGTCTGCCAACCACCTGCGGATGGTCATGGGTTTCCTTGGGGCTCTGCCCGATTTTCTCTCGCAGTCATATGGGTGAAATATTCTTGAGTACGTTGTAAAACATCCAGCAAATAAATAAATATAAAAATATATCACTGCCAACGCCTTAGTAATCTGAGGAAGCGAGCCTCAGTTAACAGTGGACTATGCAGGCGTACATCAGCGAAATATATATTTCACAACAATTCAAGAGCACACATCGGCGAACTGATTCGGGGTCTCCCCATTTGTGCAGACTAATCTCATATATTACACCTGTCACGAAGGACAATTCAGCTATAAGATGCAGCTAACTCAAAGGAAATTAAAATTCTGCTCAATTTACACCACTAAGGACAGCCAACAAAATACACTGCACAAAGTCGGGAGGATCGGAATCGGAATAATTTATGCACTTTGCTATTCTGTTTAATTGTCAAAAATGCTAAATATCGTGGATTATTGTTATGTTTGTCATGACAGATACATATTTATAAGTTAAATCGCTTAAGTAAAAATCGTGAATTGCATAGGTAAAATCGAATGTTGAAAAAGTTCTGCAGAAGTTTGGCTTCTTTCCGAATAGGATTTTGTGCAAAAAGCCACCAATTGTAAAATGAATAGGTTCGAGTGCATAACGTTAAAACGAACAACGCTTGTTGGCTCATAAATAAATGGTGTGGTCGTAATAGCAGCCAATCAGCCCTTGAACAATGATGTCAGTCGCTCGAATCCAGCTTTTCGCTAGTTCACCAGCGTTTTTAAGTCAGGAGAAAGATCAACTGTTTAAACCAAGCAGTTTGTTTCGATGTTATACACACAAAAAAACACTTGTGATAAAATCTAACACAACAACTTGTGTTGTTATCTCATTCAACACAGCAAAGTGTCACTCCAACAGAAACATGTGTTAAATAAATGTGAAATACATATGTTCGTGTTGCAAAAAAAAAAAAACAACACAAAATGAGGTCATTTATTCATATCAACCTAACTTGTGTTGGTACAACACCAACTGTGTATAACATCCAACACCCCAATTCTTTCAACGCAAGACCTTGTGTTAATTCAGTTCAGGATAGAGTTGTTCAAATATGACACAAGACTTTTGTTGGAAACACTACAAGTTTGTCTTCATACAACGGAAGTGTTTTTGTGTGTATTGTTATAACCTAACCGCGTATGTCAAGTTGCACATCGTTGGGGAAACACCTGTAAGCTCAAGGGAATTCATAGGGGAAACACCTGTAAGCTCAAGGGAATTCATAGGGTAAACACCTGTAAGCTCAAGGGAGTTCATAGGGGAAACATCTGTAAGCTCAAGGGAATTCATAAGGGAAATTTATTGACTTCAAAATGAAATCCGTGGTGTACAGTAACACACTGATTGTGAGCATTAGACAAAATAAACTGTGAAGAAAAGCTCTTTTTATCTGTCAAGGATATTGCTTACCAGCGGATTAGTTGATACGTAAATCATTCGATAGTGGGGAAGAGCATGTCTGATTTTATGTTAACTGTTGGCTGCCAGTTGACGCCAAATATCAACCCAGAACGAAGGGGACACTGTTGTGCAAGTTGTATTGCTCCTGTAAAACTCGGCTTAAACGAGCTTAAGATGCAACTCAACTCAACTGGTTGTACGGACTTAGTCCCAGTCGATGATGACCGTACAATTTTAACTTTGATCGGCGCGTGGTTATTCCACATACACAGTTGAGCTGAGTTGAGTTTGGTCTATTCAGTCGTCATCATCTCCCGGGTATGCCATGCTTAAGGTATGACGAAGAGTACACTATCATGATTACCGATAGCACTCCTGTAAAAACCATAAAAGGGCTGACGGAATTCCAAAACGGCAGCATTATTTACATGTGTTCGATGTGCAATCATTGCACGTTTAAGAGAGCGACATCACGATTTGTCAGCTCAAGTTATGTTCATGTACAGCAGATGTGCATATAAATCTCCTGCTGCAGATCGCAAATCAGTGACCGAAAGCTGACATGATCTTCTATTCCTGAATATGCAAACGGTTACGAACACCGTCTTTAAACATTGTATTATTTTTTTTATTTGTCAGTATCTGACCTCCATTTTCCCCTCTGTGTATGTTATAGCCTACATTGTAATTAGGGGCAAATATATCGGTGCTCTGTGAATGGTCAGTGAATGGCAAATGGATGAAAGAAAGGTTTATATTTATTTCATGTAGTTTCAATTTTTGCACAAGAACGGTTGTAATTTTGTAGCCTCCATTTTGTTTGAAGTAAAATGTCTAAATCTATTACTTTATTTTAAAACTTTCAAATGCACTGAGATATATCTGAGGTAAATCGTAACTTAAGTCTCAAAGAGTCTAAGGTGTACCTGAGGTACATCGTTCAATGTTTCTATTAGTGTACCTGGGATATGTCTTCCTAATGTTGTTTTTTTCCAAAGTTGCTGAGGTATATTTAAGGTTCATTATCTTGTATTCAATAACCATTCAAAGCTCCTTAGGTATGGCTGAGGGGTACTTGAGTTACAGTACACCTCATCTATACCCAACACCAAGATCTTCACCTTGTTTTGGTAAAGGCCAGTACAGTGTTAATTACCAGTCAATCATATTCAATCAGTCAATGAAGAACTTAATGTATTCCTTCGGGTCACAAAGACGTGACCTTTTTCAGATGTCCTTGGATGTCAACCTACGTGCCACTATCATTCCCATTACAATTACTGCTCTTTCCGCTGAAGCCATGATGCTAGGTGCCGTCTGAGTTGGTTCTATCTAAGAATTTATGTGAACTATCAGTTTAAATTCTTAACGGAGGTAAACTGCTAAGGGTTTCATGAGTTACGTGTCACCATCTGCTACATATACCTCTGTCCGCGTTGCTCTTGGTTCAGTCTAATCTGACACGCGATAGGTGCTCTTTTCATACCTGAAATCTGAGATCTATTAAGGAGCACAATTTTCTACCGGAATGTTCGATAATGATTCGATATGTCCGCCGGGAAATCATGTCTACAGCTATCCAGACATTATACAGATATAGCCCAGGATCAATGTGACCGTATCCAGGCCGAGTTAATCATTCTGATGTAGAAAATGACACATGGATTTACAGTGTACATCATCGTCCGCTGATCTGATTGGTATAGTTTACGCTGGTATCTTAGTGGAGGTAGCTCATTTTCCCAATTATTGCTTGATGCATTGTTGATATGGTTTTAGAAGAACAACAGGCGACACATGCAGTGTCGCTCACGCTTCTGTATGAAACCCGTTTATAACCAGTGCTACCCATAATGTAAAATGACTACATTATTGCTAACCTTTGCCGAGTACTTCTGGCTATAATGTAATATGTGCGATACTATGGGCAGGCTTGACCTGTGCATGCTTCTGGGCAGTGTACTGAGGTGTCCATAATGTAATATACATGCGTTGAGGTGGAAACCGCAGAAAAGCTCTGGGTTGCCCATAGTAAAATACACGAATTATCTATTGTCCCTACGTAAAATTATATGCTTGTGGAAACGGCGCAGATCCCGGGGGAAATCAGAGCATTTCAGCAGGTATCAAACGAACTTACGTCAAGACAGCGGAATCACAGGAAGCTGGATGAGAGCATGAGACACCCAACAGACGATCAACACCTTAGATCACTGAGCCAGCGAGAGCCTAAGTCTAATCTAAAGATTCCTATCTCCTAACGCTAAATGTGTTTTGTCTGATAAAGTGTTTAGACTCCTTCATATATGGACAACATAAATTGGAAATTTCAGCATTTGTTCTAAGATTTAGATTCCTTTCCCCAAACAATAAAAGTGTGGCTGTTACATCTACCACGTGTTACGAAAATATTTCGTCAAGAAGGTCAGTCTCTGTTCAATATATAAATTCCAAACAGCAAATAAAGTGAAGCCTAAGCCGATAGAGTAATAAAGAAGTCAAGGACAAGGCCCGAAGACAGTTCATTTCATACAGTGGGTTATAAAACAAAGTCGATAGAGTCATCGTATACCTGTCGTACAGGTGTTGTCAATTGTCCTTTAAAACATCTCTCTACATTGTAGTTTGGATTCTGCGGTGGGCTGTTTGAACCAATAATTTCCAAGGAAAGCTTCATAGTTGTGGTTCTTTCTTGTGCATAAATAAATATTACACTGGTAAAAGTTAAGTCATTTGACATTTAACTCCATTTTATTCTATCAAAACTATTCTAGTAATTATGTAGTTTTCGATGCTCTTTTTTTCATTTTGAACGTTACTTTACGTAACCATACGGTGATAAAGAAATGTATCTTCACAATTTCATGGTCTAACACTTTCCTAGAGAAATCTCAGTAAGAAACGTGTTAGGTTTATCTCGCTTCAGTCGAACACTCTAACTGTACTCAAAGCGAGATATTTTATAGTTAATTCCAAATTTCAAAGCCAAAGAATATATCGCATAATTCTCAAGCCTTAGTGATAGACTTCCGGAGATCGATTCCACAAAGCGTTTCTATGGTAAGTTGAATGTAACTACCATTGCGACAATTTCTCTCTCATATGCTCGAACCACTCTACTTAAAAGGCGTTTTAATGTTTTTTCACAGCTAAATCACGCGCAATATTTTTCTGTTTTCCGTTGTTATTCCCATCATCCCAGCTACCGTGGCTAAGCCTAGCGCAGGCGCCTATGCTACGCACGGTGCCATTATGTCTAGTGGACAGAATTACGCCTTCGTATTGACAGTCTGTTCTCACAAAACATCGCGGGTTTACAGCAATGGACTGGAAAATACGTATATACTGCCTGATTTCATGTAAAAACGCCGGCGTGGCTGACTGATCCGATTATATATATGTAAGCCATAGGACCTACTCTTCTTTATTATCGCCACCCAGGATCAGTAATCCAGTTGCCATAGTAGTATAGACAAGAAGTTGGCCACCAGTAAAAGTATAGGCTGACTTCTAATATAGACCAGAAAAGCGTTTTCGTGAGGCATCCTTTTTATAAAACTTTACTATTCTGTTAAAACAATTTACTGCTATGTCTTTGGTGTCGACCGAAAATCCGAAGTGCTCACTGGTTCTGAATATAGCGTTAAGGCGCGTCAAAAGCTGGCGTCAGACCCTCATCTAGTTTGACTGCATACGGCTCACAGACTAATGCAATCCTTCCAAATAAGAAATGTCGTGTGTATGTCTTTATATACACTTAATTGTGTTGATTTTTTGGGTTCACTCGATTTATTAAAGGTCTTAATATACATATATTCTTGTTTTTTCCTCTTCTTTCTTAGCGGGAGGGAAAATATTCATTCATTTATTCATTGAAACGGTTTTGTTGTATATCGACACTTCACATTTATACAGACAGCAAAAGCGCAGACTCTTTTCCGCTTAGTTTCTTTCTAGACGCCATTTCACATAACAGTGCCTGTCTAGACTCTGATTTATTATTGTACACGTCATTACATTCGGCTGTAAGATAACCTAGTGACATTTTGCAATAGCGCGCATTGTATTATGTTTAGTTTAAGTAAAACAACACCCACCATCAAACCCCGTGGTGGTAACTATCATAAAAGACCATCACCGGAATAGGTCTCTGTGACGCGAGTGAATCCCCACTTGTTCCTGGGTAAGATGTCATCCTTATATGATTACAATGTCTCCAATTTGGAGATCACGACGTATTTTCGTAGACTACTAATAAAGCTGGATAGTTTTCAGGTACTATTGTTTCCACCCATGACAGAATTCATTGGCAAGATGTTGAACTCAGAATCAATTCTGACGATAATAGATGTTCTCGCGTAAGAACGTTTTTGAAGGTGATAAAAGGAAATAGACTACATTGTAAGAAGATGATCAGGTGGCTACGACTCCGGTGATTAGTATCGAGATAGTCGGTGGTAAGAGGTCTGCTGCTCAGGATTAGAGTCACTTCACATAACAGGGTTCTGAATGTCTCGCCGTCGAGTCGGTGTCGTGATTGGTCAAGTAGTGATATATCATGATATTGGGAACTGCGCGCATATCTCCTACACACTTGGACTTTGAGGTCACCAGGTGTGTGTATGTGTCCCAAACTGTTTTGTCTTTACACAAGTGTTGGAGGATCCTCGCATGACTGGAGCGAGAAAACCCGGCGAATAAGTCCATCGAACTGATCGACAATAATGCTTTACGGCGATTGGAATGGAAAATTTATGAAGCCTCAAGCCACCTTTCGCGCGCCACATTGCCTTTCTGATTAAGTCTACTGCTTGGCCCACGAAGAAAAAATTTTTTTAAAATAAAATGTGCTGCTTCAAATCTCATAAAACCAAAGCTTGTGCATGTCGGGGACGATGGGGCCCCAAACAAATGGACTTTCATCCAGTATTCAAAAGGTTCATCTTTTGGATTTATATGTTTAACCACAAGAAATGGAGCAGATTTCGATGAGATTCGTTCACACCGAACTGGATGATCATTTGCTCTACAGTGCAGATCGCTTGCTCTTGTCGAAACCTGCAAGGAACGCTCAAGGAATTGTTCCGAAATTGCTGATCTTTTCTCCAAAGGAAGAACCTAGTAGTCGCAATGTCGTCTGCTAATGTCCATTTTCATCATATGGGCTACTTAAAGCGGAGTAGGAGTTGTGGCTTTTTTGACTCTTGTATATCCAGGCATGATTAGATGTTATGTTGCAGTTAACCAACACGACAAGTGCAAAGATGTGTTGACTCATACGATACGTATCGGATCGTTGTCGATGTTCTGGTAGTCTAGACGACTCCCACAGTTCCCCATCCAGGTAGGTACGCTGTGCATACGGTTCGTTACCTACCGGAGGGAAGTCCTCAAGGGGCGCACGAGAGCAAATATAGCCTATCAACACGGGAGCATCACTCGATGGCATTTGTCTGTTAGCTAGATTCTAAGAGAAAGAGGGATACTTTTGAGGGGAATAAGAAGGGTGTGGAAAGAACTTCCCCAGGGTGGGAATTTAATGCATTTCCACAGAACGCGCCGGGTTCTGGAAGGGGATCTCTGCTCAACGTTACTTGGTCTGCCACGGATTTGGGAAGGTGACCTATCTCTGGTGTATCACTCGTGTGCCCATTACTTGTAGACTGCTGAAATATATTTTGAGGACGATATTTTGAAGTGCAGTGTTTGTGACACTCAAACGAGAACGGACATCTGTTCATTTTCAATCGCTCTTACATGATCGAATACTTCTTCCAACAGCTAGTAGCTGTCTTTTTGTCTTTTGTCATATTTAGTTGCGTTGAACATTTTCTTTCCCAGAGCATCTCTGGACGACGTAGAGAAGATGTATGTCCTTGTTTTCGCCGAGAAGTTTCTTGAGTTTTCGGGTATTCTCCGTGATGATAAGCAAGGCAAAAATTGGTTTGTTGAATTTCCATGCGTCACTGAGCATATTTCTCTGCTTTCTGTCTAGCTCTCGGTTCTTCTATTCCTGTCTGTTTTTGCCAATGTTTACATTGCCACCTGACGGATTTTCCGTGCTGCGTCATCTTTGGGGAGTTCTTCTGAAACGTTCTTTATAGTCATATTGCTTATATAACCACTGATACAACATCATTAAAAACTGTTGACTGCATCTCTATGCATGATTCCGTAATATTTTCATAATTTATATACTTTCTTAGTTCTTTGGTGGTTTGTGTTAAGGTCGTTTTGGAAATTGGCCTTAAAACTGATTTTCGACGGCGTGCGGTAAAAATGTGTAATGCCTGCAATAAGTTGGATGTCAACTGAATGATGTCAACTACCAATAATTTACGATTTATAATTAACGCAAAAAAAACACAATATCTCCTATTTCAGCGCATTTATTTCTTACTTATTTCTTAAGTGTGTAGCAATTATTCTTACAACATTTGTACAAGAAATAAACCACTTACTAACCACAATGGCTCAGTGAAACTTTCTGTACAACGTTATTTCGTCTGATGGCGTGAATTACAGAGAATTCATAGAAAAGGCGATAACATAATAAAATCCTCCTAAGGTATCGACTTTTTGTAATTTGATCTGATTTCAGTCGTACCTGTTTTTCAGTGAAATCAAAGAAAAATATTTTGAAGCCAAGGGAAGCACTGCATTATTTCTTAAAGGGTACCGACATATTTCCTGTAGAATGTCTGAGCCCACAACACTTCCGGTACAAGCAATGTACGTTATTTTACAAATTCGTCAAATCATATTTTTCCCCAATTCGAGGATTATTTTATTGATTACAATACAGTTTTACAACCCTTCCATTCTATAGGCTATCCAGTTTGCATTGCTGCATTGCTTTTTAATAGATCTCAACTAGAGTCGTCTTTCATGTGTTCGAATCACACTACTTCCCATGGAGAACAATTACTTAGTCACGCCCACCCGTTAATAAAAACTGCTCAATACAATCAGTCTCCAAGGTTACCTCACTTAGCTAACCGTGGCAGTTTTATGATAGTCCTAAATTTGACGGCAACACAAGCTTCTGGATTATTTGAGGTGAAGCCTTGAAGGCTGTCCTGAGATCAGCGCTTCGCTTTCACAGACAGCGTGTTGTTAAAAGATGTCGTGGGTGCACAAATGAAAGAAATGAGCTAGGTAGGACGTATACATCCCGGTTTCATGTAGGACGCCAGAAGTGTATGGTAGCGTGTCCGATAGGTCTCATGATGCATTCCATGCCATGCTCTTCTTTAATATCGCGTTCCAGGGCCAGAGCTCTAGTTGCTATAGTAATACAGGCTAGTAGCCAACAGACTGACATCAAATACAGACGGAACAGGTCTTCACTCTTCCAAAAAGTTACAGTTCCATTAAAACAAACTTTTATATCATCACTGGAGGTTACTTTGCCCGGTGAGGTGTCAACTGTAACTGGTATCTCAGACGCAAAAAAGCTTGCTCGGAGAGCATTCAGTATACATATAATCTTTCAGAGCTTGTTTCCCCTTGAATTCCTTCTAGACACCAATTCACATAATAGTGCCTGTCTAGACTCTTATTTATTACAGGACACGTCATTACCCTCAGCTATAAGGCAAACTGGCGACATGTTACACTGGTGCGCGTGCGTGGTCTCTAGTTTTAGTAATACAAGACGTTATCAGGCGTGTTACACCGCCCGTCAATCCGTTTGATGGTAACCATTATAAAAGGCCTGGTATCGATTTGTCAGAGACTAACAAGGGCAATGCCCTGTATATACGTTAAACTTTTCCATTACAGACAATGTGAAGAGGCATCCGACAAGGAAAGGCCTTTAACGGGTTAAATGTTCTTGCAACGGTATACACGTACGGGGCACCGTATTAAGGAAACTTATCTAGAAAACTTCCTACGCGGGTGTGTATAAGTACGAATGGTTAAATTACGGAGAGCATTTCAAATCAACGCAGGAAGTAGTCTGAGTGTCCCATGAAAAGAAGCCGTTTTGCAGATTCTGTTTACATCACACTTATACATCTTCTCTACATTGCATCTCGTTTTGTCGCTTCTGTACATGATCTTCTCAAATAGTCCAAATAATTTTTTTCAATATTTGACTGTCGTTAAACGCCCTTAATCAAGAATGATTCACTTTAAAATCCGGACTTAAAATCAATGCCAGATTTCAATCCCTGACTTCCTTTGTCAAGGTCGATCGATGGCCGCGAAGTCACAGCAACGAACGTTTTACTTAATTTTTCTTTTAAAACATATAGATTTCCTTCCTGGACCAAATGGGATATTCAACATGATTGCCTTCTTTACAATAATGCTTTCAAAATTTCAAGAAAATTGTGGAAAACGTCACCTGGAAACCTCACATCGGCTTAGTTTGGAACAGTGTGTCAAGGATAACCGATTGCTAATGTTTTCACACAGCATATAACATATGGGAAATTTTAAGCTTTAGAACGACTATCAGAGAAATTTTATCCTCAAGTGGCGTAGCCATATGCATGGATGACCATTATGGCTTGTCACGTGGCTCCCATACGTCATGTATCAAGTACATTACAAACGTTTCCTTTAAACTGAATCACCAAGACTGTCAGCTATCGGATATTTCAAGCTCTAGGAAAACAATAAGTCAAGTTTTCTTGATACCGAAAGAAGAAAAGCCTATACATGTCATGAAAGTTAAAATAATTTAACGGTAAATTACTTTCAAAACGGCTGCCGAACTTCCGATTTTTTTATGGCAGTAACGTTTGAATCATTATGGAAAAAGAATCAAGAACTGTCAACGGCTCTATAATCTATATATCTGCACTGAACACTTTTGAATTTCACTGTAGTTGACACAAAGACTCGAAAACGAGAACGCGGCGAAGTTGAGTGACGAGTATCCTAGATATCACGCACAAATGAGCGATCATTTCGCATGCAGGACCCATGCTATACGCTAGCTTTCGCTCATAAAGCCCACAATAGTTTTCCAACATTTGAATGCCTTTCAACTACTGTCAATTAAAAAAAATAAATGAAAGTATTTTTATGCATAGTTTTCAGTTGGTCTTTATGATAAACCTTACTTCATATTTCAGTTTTCTTTTACTTTAACAAATTTAGTTCCACATTGCTTAGTTGAATGGTAATGTTTTGTCAAATGGAAGGTGCTCAATTGACACTTTACTGGCACCGATGAAAATAAAATGTATGTATAACTCGTTTATGCCATATGGTCAGCATGGTGAGAGGTAGCAGTGTTCTCTTTATATACTCTTTTGAGGAACCTCCATGGCCGAGGGAGATAGCACGCCAGCACAACTCAACGACCCAGAAGCCTCTCACCAATGCGGTCACTGCGAGTTCAGGTCCAGCTCAAGCTGGCAAGGTCTTCCAACAACCTGCGGATGGTCGTTGGTTTCCACTAGGCACAGTCCGTGTTTCCTCCCATTATAATACCGGCCTTCGTTGTACAAGTGAAATATTCTTGAGTACAGCGTAAAACACCAATTAAATAGACTTTGATAAAATGCTCTTCCTTTTTTAACTTATTCAATGTGTTTCATGCCATACACGAAAAATGTTCACTTACATCCTAACGATCACATTCATGGGTAAATAGAACCTAAATTTATCCACATAGAGCCCGGAAAAAACCAAACACGAGGTAGCTTACCTCTCACTTGTATTGTAAGCTACACCTGTTTAATTAATATCTGTCATATTTTCTTTTATAGATTTATGTCCATAGAAGAACATAGTAAAATGTTTTTCAACTTTAATCATGCCACAAATCAATCTGAACTGAATGATTTCTGAAATTAACTAACCTGTTTTCGATCTAGACCAATCAAAATGGTCCAGGGTTTGATTGTGGCTCCCAATTCTTTTGACTTCATGCATCAAACATCGATGGCTCACCTCATCAGGTTAAGCTCAATGGAAATACGTCTGGCCTTCTTGGTGGAAATCCTTAACCTGTGCCTGCACTGTAATGCAGTCAAGCGTTCTCGAGGCTTCGGTGTTTATGAGTTTAGACCAGCCTCGATAGCACAGTTGGTAGAGCGTCCGCTTCGGTAGAGGTAGATTCAGGGTCAATCCTGGGTCAAGTCACACCTAAGACCTTAAAAGAGGAAGTTGTAACTTCCTCGCTTGGCGTTCAGCATGAAGGGGATAGAGCAACGACTGGCTGACCCGTATCAGTATAATGGCTCGGGCGGTCAGCTTACTTGACCTTCGGTAAGGCGTCTCAGTGAAGCATCACTAGATAAAAGAGCGATGGAAATCCGTCCTGTAACAAGGGGGCACATTACATGCACTCTAAAGATTCCTTCGTCTGAAAAAATTGTTAAGTACGACGTTAACCCCAAGCGCTCACTCACTCACTTTATGAGTTTAGTGTCATTGTAAATAGCGTATACATTCTGGAAATATGTACTGGTGATGTAAATATGTTTACGATCAAACCATCCAGAATTTTCTTACGTTAGTCTATAAATATGAGCCGCGGAGTTGTGAAACTCACAGTCATTTACTCAAGTCCAGCTGACAGCATTTACTGACATTCACTGTGTAGGATTTTGCTGAGTTTGGAGACATCAGCTTTCATGCCATTCGACATTCGTCATTTGTACTCCATTTTCTGTACGGAGCAGTTTGTGAGCTTGAGTTTCGCCACTTGCTACTTTTTGAAACGTTATTTTGGAGCTTGTATCGCCCATTGTCTCTTTATGCGTATACGCACATTTCATCACAGTTTACCCTGAAAGTTACTTTGTGTATATTCCCGAGAAGTAAAGCATACCTCGAAAGTTCGGCATCACGGACACTACTGTCAACCCGTCCGCCCTGAGAAGTTGCACGTTCACAGGCAGTTGGGAAATAAACCATCGTAAGCGTGCCGTGCCCACTTGTCTTCCTGTCATCCGTCAAGTGAGGAATTCCTCTTGACTGTGGATTTTATACTTACGTGAACTGACTCGCTTGTGGAAGCCGGAATATTCCATCCGGCTACAGACGCTGTCATCAGTAAGAGACTATACATTTTTCGAATTATTATTAGTATGTTTTTTGAGTATTATTGTCAGTTGTCTTTGTTCTTAGTTTCTTTGTGTGTAAGGCCTATCGCTGATCTGAGAGTTAAAAAAGCAAGCTGTTTCTCATCTTTACTCTCCCATAGTGGTACCCTTACAACAACCTAATCTCAAGGTCGCACGGATATATATTTACGGGAAATGTTGACAAATCCCATATAGCTGGCAGCCTAGTTGCAATTCACACATGAATCCAGGGTCCATTGTCTTCGCACTTACGGAATGTAAACAATTCACACGTTTACTTGAAAAGTGGTGAGTAGTTTCAACGTTCCACCTTGATGATGACTGCTGAAACCTCCTGTGGATGTCTGTAGTCTCAGAAGTAAGGCACCACCAGTGGCTACACGGCCACGCAAGAATCGTATTATAACTGTAGACCTAGCGTCACTATTGTAGAGCCAAACTCCCTGTCAGTCATAGTCATACAATCGTTCCTTTCAAGCAAGATCTGAATATAAACTGCCCACAGTTGAGACTTTGCTTGCTTCACCCACTTCTGTATGATATGATGAATTTGAAGGGATTCCCGTGGGGGAGAAATTTACACCATCGCTTCGTGAGTGAGACCATTGTTTAATTTATTTATTTTGTTTACTTGATTGGTGTTGTTACGGTATTGAAAACATAAAGGTCCGCAGACTAACAGTACATGAAAACGTTAAATAGTCATACATAACAGTGTTTTACGCTGTACTCAAGAATATTCCACTTATACGACGTGGCCAGCATTATGGTGAGTGGAGCCCGGGGAAAACCCACGACCATTCACAGGTTGCCACGTACGGCCGGAGAGGAAGCCAGTATGAGCTTTGGTGAACCGCATTGGTGAGGGGCTCCCGTGTCATTGCGCCGTGCTTGCCTGCTGGCCATATCGGCGATGTCGGCCACGGGCCACGGACACGGAAGGCTCACAACGATTTAATTTGAATTCCCTACACTACACTGAAAAGTAACGTGAAAGTGTATATACCTGCCAGTGATCAGTCCCTGTCTTTGTATAAGCCTTTTGTAAATGGCCATGCTTTATATGGAGACGTGTACGTCTGAAGAGTTTGTAAAGGACAAACACATTTTTACAATATACACTGGTTATTGTGGGTGGGGAAGCCCGACGCTCAGCATTTTTGAGACGTCCCTTATCACGCGCAGTGTCCAGTAAGGCACAGACTTCTCATGACATTCCAACGTTATAGACAGTACTTTTGCTGTAAAGTTATGAAAAGTTAGACGAAATCGTTTGTGTTGCTGTTTTTAGCGGACAGTACCTAAGCCACTAATTTCCTTCAGTGTGATAGGCAACATGTCGTTAATTATTGCTAGAACGTGGGGTTGTTATTGGAGAAAAACTAAAATGGAGTAAAAAAACAGCAACTGTACAATGTGATTTATTCCAACACCTTCAGATTTGGTTGTTGCATGCAGTATACTGACTTGGGTGGGATGCACTCAAGTAACCACATTCCCATGTGTCGTTCCTTCCATCAGATGCTGACAGTGAGGTAGCAAACTCAAGCATCTACATTGACCTGAGTCATTTCTAGCGTGAACAATCTTATTAGCTGACAAAAATGTATCAGCTTGAAATATCACAACGGAGTGTGTGGGACCGAAGTGAATCGAAATCACATCCTGATACACATTACTGCCAAAATTACAGATTACTTCCAAAAGTACGCTGATTGTACAAGATGTTAACATTTTCTTAAACCTATGTATGCGCTTGTGACTGCTTTTACTCAATCAAAAGTTGTCAAAAGTTAAATACATTTTCTCACTAAAGCGCTTTGGGAATTCAACAGTGGGAATTTTTTAACCAGATATAGTGTCACCCACTTCGACAGTGGGTATTGTATAATAAGATGTAGTGCCTCTCTGACATTTCGACGGTGGGTATTGTATAACAAGATATAGTGCCACTCTGACACTTCGGCAGTGGGTATTGCTTAACAAGATATAGTGCCACTCTGACACTTCGACGGTGGGTATTGTATAACATAATATAGTGCCACTCTGACACTTCGACGGTGGGTATTGTTTAACCAGATATAGTGCCACTCTGACACTTCGGCAATGGGTATTGCTTAACAAGATATAGTGCCACTCTGACACTTCGACGGTGGGTATTGTATAACATAATATAGTGCCACTCTGACACTTCGACGGTGGGTATTGTATAACAAGATATAGTGCCTCTCTTACACTCCCATCACTGTAGCCTGCTAGAACCTGCATTCCTACAGTGCTATGGTTGAGTTTAAAGTTCTTTGAAGGACTCTTTAAAAGCCAACGTTCGCACTTAATTAACCGTTGTACTGCTGCATTTTGCCACAAACCAGGGTTCCAGTACAACCAAGGGTGTGTGTGGCCTCTAATTTTCTCCCCCAAGCGTGTCAGTCCAGCCGTGTCACAGTCGCCATTATTGACGAAGCTGTATCGATCTGTTAGAGCCTGTTTAGGGGAATTCCCTCCTAAAAGCTTAGGTTTTCTCCACAGACAATGTGCGGGGGCTCAGAACACGGAAAGGCCTTTACCGGTCTGAAAGTTGCTGTAATGTTATACAGGTAATAACCTCACCGGGAAAACTATCCGAAGGATGCCTTGCTTTGACACGAACGGGAGGAAACATGTCTACGATATTCATTATACATAATCATGGTTAACATTTCTAAGCATCAAAAGCTACTAGAAACATCCGTCATCTTGTACAAATTGTACGCGGCGAGCAAATTCGCAACCAGTTCCCCACACACCCGTTCACACGAAAGCGGTATCCACCTTAACTCACAGCTCTAGTATAAAGCTCTATTAACATCTTTTCATACCTGTACATGTATTGGTCGTCTGTACCCTTGGCTTTACCCCGCGGGCGATAGTTCCCCACCGATATTCTGCAGGCTGGCTAAGGCCCGATACAAGAGCACTTTATAATGTAGGCCATATTGTATGAATGGGTATGTCGACCATAGTGTTGACATGATGATCAGTTTTGCATAATGCAATAGGGGGAAATCCTGTTCTTCCGACGGCGACCCAATCCAATTAATTTCAGCAGTAACTTCCCCGTCTAGGTAACTAAGAACGTTGGCGAGTG
Organism: Liolophura sinensis; assembly: GCF_032854445.1. Lineage (NCBI taxonomy): Eukaryota > Metazoa > Mollusca > Polyplacophora > Chitonida > Chitonidae > Liolophura > Liolophura sinensis. The sequence continues at coordinate 13,869,442 of NC_088298.1, read as the reverse complement.
TGGTAAAAATAACAACATTATTTGGGTGAGCACAGAAATCAACCCACTAATAAAACCTGCCGCATGTGTTAAAATACGTAGAACAATACAATAATTTCAGTGGTGCTTAGTTTTTAAAGACAAAATCCGTGTACAAATGAATAGATCTGTTAGACCAACGAAAATGAAGTCCGTCATGACCCATGGAACTGATATAATGGATTCAAAAAGATAAATTTTCTTTGAGACTTACATTTCAACTCTATACCCACCGTCGAAAATCCAGTTTTTTTACCTGAACCCAAAAATATTTTCAGTATATGGTGAAGCGAAGAACTACATATATATAGATTCGTTTCCAACCTTAACACTGAAAATGAACTTGAAAAAAAGAAAGAAAACCCAGGAGTGTGCGCTGGTCACCATGGATTTAAAAGAAATATTGTCATCGTATATTTCTGGCGTCTTTAAAGTTGCCTGTGGTTTTGTTCGTTTTCAATTCCCATGATTGTATACGGAAATGATTGATGCCATATCGCTACAGATACCTGTACATGTATCTGTAGCGGTGATTTACCGTGTGTTGACGGTTGTACTTAACTCACACTGACCCTCCACTAAATGACCTCCGCCTGTTGTCTCCCGCCTGTTGGCTTCCGACGGTCATGAATTCTACATGAGTCGCTGGTGCCTGTCGATACGGTAAATCACGTGGCCGACACGGGGGACATGCACTAAATGGTTACGTCAATTTGATTTCCGATTGGCGGTAACTTGTCCTGTGCGCATAGGGGAGACCTGGGGTTGTCAGACGAAAAGAATTACTAATTAATCATCCAGTGGTGAAAGGCAATGCTGCTGGTGTTCCTGAAAGCCTTTGGGCATCTGCTGATGCCGCCCCGTATTAGTCTGAGGGTCCGTGGGTGGTTTTGTAGAACAGTTTTGCAGCCTAAGTATTCAGTTGCAGGGCTGTCAAAGTGGAAAGCATTATGTTGAAGAATAAGCGAGACATAATAGTATGACGCCACACAACTATCTGAAAATAGTGAAAGGGAGAAAATCATCAAAATGTCTCAAGGTGTCTATTATTCTGTTCTGTATTATTTTGTTTGTTAATTGCTTTTAATCAAGAATTGCCCTGCCTTCAGTCAAAATGTGAATATATGAGCCAGAGGTATGTCTCTCCCAATACAGGCAACCCTACTCGGCGAGATAACAAGAGTTGAATTACGAAATATGATGATCTTGGTTCAGAATAAGATTTACCTTATGTCAAATGTAAGATGTTGTACCCTTCATGCTATATAACCTAACATGTTGAGGCTACTATCACACCGTCGTCTCTGCTCTGGCTGTGCCCTCCATGCTGTAAGATAACATGTTATCTGTTGAAGTGTCACACCGTCGTCGCTCCTCTGGCTGTTACCTCCATGCTATATGTTAACATGTTATCTGTTGAAGTGTCACACCGTCGTCTCTCCTCTGGCTGTTACCTCCATGCTATATGTTAACATGTTATCTGTTGAAGTGTCACACCGTCGTCTCTCATCTGGCTGTACCCTCCATGTTCTAAGTTAGCATGTTATCTGTTGAAGTGTCACACCGTCGTCTCTCATTTGGCTGTACCCTCCATGCTCTAAGTTAACATTTTATCTATTGAAGTGTTTTACACCGTCGTCGTTCCTCTGGCTGTTACCTTCATGCTATATGTTAACATGTTATCTGTGGAATTGTCACATCGTCGTCTCTCATCTGGCTGTACCTTCATGCTATATGTTAACATGTTATCTGTGGAATTGTCACATCGTCGTCTCTGCTCTGGCTGTACCTTCATGCTAAATGTTAACATGTTATCTGTGGAATTGTCACATCGTCGTCTCTGCTCTGGCTGTACCACAAGGAATGTCCCAATCAGCTTTAAATTCTGACCGCGCAGGGTTTCTATGTCTGGCCCTATGCCACCCAAACGCCCCCGCGGCGCGGTAACACTGTCACTTAAGCTAATCTGCACTTTTATTAGTTTCTGATACCTTCCAGACGTTGGCATACCCAGCCTTTCGTCATAGACGTCTGCTAGAAGCATGGCCAAACTCAGAAATGTAACGTAAATTGCTTTATAAATCATAGATCAAAATGCTTTAAATTGCAGAAATACACACCTAAAAATTTCGGCCATTGTAGTCTAAGAATAGTACAGTTTTTGATTCTTTATTAGCAATGTTGTGGGCTGATAATGGCATGAATAAGAAAAGCTCTTACTTTCATTCCGGTAGATACATAGTTGTTACATAGTTCAGGCCGTTGCGATTCATATTTACCCAATGTTGCCCACACGAGAGGGGTGAAAGAAGAGCAGAAACATCTAAACCAGAGTAATGAAAAAAATATTTATTTCTAACAGTTAACATCTAACACTATTAGTCTGGAAGCACTAACTGACATTTACAAACTGTTTCCATCTAGACTTTGTGTTCGTAGGTGTAATGTCTTTCTTTCTACATGCCTCACCACAAGTACATCTACGCCGTTTAAATTCGCTCATGTTTTCTATATTTTGACACAGATGCATGGATGCAAACGCACCGTACAAAATGCAAAACCACCGTACAAAATGCGAACCCGCTGCACAAAATGCAAACCCACCGTACAAAATGCAAACCCACCGTACAAAACGTCACTTATCCCTCTTCCGCCAAGCTGTAAAATTTTGCGTTATTGTAGCTCTCATCGTACACATATAACACTATTTATTTAGTAACAGTGTCCAAACTAATCTCCGGTTGATTAGAAACGTCAATTTTATGACTTTAGTCAATTACCCGTCATGGATACTGTTATATGAGTAAAATAGTGTTGAGGAGTTTGTACTAGACATATTAATCCAAAGAGAAAGAAATAATAAATCTCAAAATCTATGTAAACCTAACTTTTCATGAGACAATTACTTATCTACTTGATAGTTAAGTTTCTTTATAAGTTGTCGTGGTTTACTACTTGTTTACGCACGTGACTACCATGACAACGTAGTGTCAGAACACACTTACTTGACTCGTCTCCTAAACCGGGTCGCTGCATGGGGCAATAGTCCAAACAACGTAATTTATGAACAAGTTACGAGACATATAATTCACGAAGTTATATGAAATTGGCCCTAGTTCCGTTTTACAAAGATCACATAAACTGCCATGTCGACGCACATGTAGTTACATACACATTATATCACGAGACATATTTAAAAGGCACCCCTGGCGTGTCTGCATTTATGTCTGACGGCAGGTGTATTCGGTTGTCGGTCACGTGACTCGTTCCGGGACATGTTTTGAACCACTGTCGGACAAGACAGGCACTTAACGATCTAACATCACGAGATAAATGAGTTTCATACATTTAGCTTGAAGCTATTAGTTATATCCCGCTTTTGTGATGAGTGAGGCTTGATCTACTCTCTGGTAAGATTGTTAAAGATATGACCATATCACCTCGGAATATCTGCATAGTGCTTTTGTTTTTGGAGTACTCACCAGCAGCTTGGTTCAGTTTCGACATACGGTTTTCCCGAAAGTCAGCAAAAAGTGGGAGAAATAGCCCAACCGAGGTGCATACTTTGTTATCGACAACTTACATACGTGCATGGCGCACGATTTGAATGATGATTTCTCATTCGCCTAACGTTCCTCGCGTCACTGAAAACAATTGACTGCTTCTCTTTGTATGATTCCGTCCTAATTAGGCACTTTATATACTTTCTCAATTCTGTGGTGATGTGTGTTGTATGTCGTTTGGGAAATGGCCTTGCTATTATTGACCTGGATCGTTGACTGCTGACATAACAATGTCCGTTTCGAAGCATAGATTCCAAGCTTTTAGCTTCGAAGCCTCAAACTAGACTGCAATGGAAGCATGTCTGGACTCTCGGTATGACAAAATTAAGATCCTAAAAGCTCTAGATTTTTTGAGACCAATTACAACTGTAAATTTTGCAAACTTGTGTCATGTTTTTTTATCACTGCCAGAGGGAAATATACTATTTTTATTATTTGCTTCATCAATGTTCTGCAGTCTTGTGGTTTAAAATCCTATAAATCATGTTTTATTGTTCACGTTCTCCTCAAATCACAAATGTATCCCAACGCACCAAATACCTTGCACTACCTATACTCCTTAAAGCGCATGCGTCGCT